>NC_066879.1:3131659-3431659 GCF_022985175.1 Labeo rohita
GTGTAATTTCTGCATCACTCACGCCACCAAACAAAATTGCAATCTGTTTGTTTTAGAGGCTGAAATTAACAACATTGGCTTGACCAATAGCATGAGTTTGGGGCGGGGCTAACTGTATGACTGAACAAATACATTAGAAATGGATTGAAATAAATAAATAAATAAATAAATAAATAAATAAATAAATAAATAAATAGACTTTTCCCCTCATAATTATAAATTCTTATCTCACAGTTCTGTCTTTTTTTCGCAATTCTGAATTCTTGCAAGTAAAAATAATAATAAAAATATATATATATTATAATAAAAAACGGTCAAAATTGGGAGATATAAACTTGGAATTGGAATAAATGAATGAATTAGGGGTCAACCGATTATCGGTATAGATATTAAGCAATTTTACAGCTATAGGTATCAGTTATTTTCAAAACCGATCTGCCGATAAAATGATTTAAAAGTGTTAAAAGAAAATTTTTGTCAGAGTCCTTGTTATTCTTAATTTTGACAGTAATTTTGATTTTTACACAAATATATATATATATATATATATATATATATTGGTTCAAAAAATTGGTTCAAATGTGAAATAATCGGTATTGGCATCAGCCCTGAAAAACACACGTCGGTCGAGCCGAATAAATAAATAAGTAAATAAATAAATCCTGCAATTTTGAGATTATACACTCTTAAAAATAAAGGCGCTTCACGATGCCATAGAAGAATGTTTTTTGTCTAAATCGTTCCATAAAGAATGTATATGAATATCTGAAGAACCTTTCTATTACACAAAGGTTCTTTGTGGCGAAAGGTTCTTCAGATTATAAAAAGGCAAGAAAGAGATGGTTCTTTAAAGAACCTTTGACTGAATGTTTTTTTGTGGAACTAAAAATGGTTCTTCTATGGCATCGCTGTGAAGAACCTTTTAAAGCACCTTTATTTTTAAGAGTGTATCTCAATTTTGAGGTTTTTTTTTCAGAATTGCAAGAAAATAAGTCTGAATGGTAAGATTAAAAGTCACAATTACCTTAATACACCATCCAAACACCTTGGCAATCAAGCAGCAATATTTATCAGTGTTAAACCTTTAAACTTAAGTCTGTAGTTCTCTTCAGTCTTAAGACCAATCCAGCCAACATTTACCAAATTGTTTAAGCAAACATTCCCCTCTAGTGATTATTGGGATTCAGTTTGGTGCCGCTAGTGCAGAAATGAATGACACACTTCAGCATTAATATTTAACTACCAAAACACAATTATATTTATATAGTGTGTTATTTGTATCTTCCAACCCTTCAACATGCTTAGGGCTTTTTGGGTTAAAACTGTCTAAGGGCTGTTTCCATGCTGTGGCCTTAGCCTGAAACATTGCATAACCGAAATTTGTAAACACTAATTTCTACAAAGCAGAAATTATTTAAACTCAAGTCTGACATATACTAATATTTTGAGGTGGCTTCATCTAGTTTTGGCAACCTTTGGTGTTTACCCACTATTACACCTTAGAGAATATTTACACAGAGTCTCACTCGGCATGCATAATTATGTCTGCGTGTGCATGCGTAAATTTTACCAACACATGCAGCGCCGAAGGTATTTCACTCTCGTCTGGAAAGTGGTAATATGCTAAGGTTTGGAGAATCGGTTTTTAATTATCATGTCTAAATATAAGCTAAAATTCCCTTGGCTCACCTCTGTCAACTTCCTAAATCACAAATTTTTAATTTATAAGCAATGTGTTTGTGTATGTAATTTCCACACATGTAAAGACAGCAGATTCTGCATGTACAGTTTTAAGAAAAAAAAAAATTATATTACTACTATAATGTTATCTTCATTTGAGGCAAGATGTAATGCTTCAGTACTACTTTTTCATTTTTTCTTTCTTTCTTTTTTGTATGTGCATACTTAAAAACGTGTATTTTGTAGATCAAACTACAAGCTACTCAAAAGTGTAATTAAAATAATATTAAGTAAGCATTTTACAAGTAGTTTGTTGCATGAAAAATTGCTAACTTCACTGACAGAAAATTATAAAATATATATAAAAAATGTAATTATACCAAAAAATCCCCAAATTACCAATATTCTCCTAAAATTAACAAATTAAAATTGTACATACTGTATATAATACATCACATGATCTAATAAACAGAAAATAATACAAAATACACCAATTAAATCATATTTAAAATGTATCATATTAAATTGTAAATAAATAAATAAATAAATAAATAAAAATAGTGAGATTCTGGCCTCTTGAACAGCATCTGTTTATCTATAGCAGAATGTCAAAGCATCTGTTTGTGTTTATTGTCCCTTATGTGCATTATAACACGTAACATAGTAAATCAACAACAGATTGTGTTAAGCTGTAAAAAAAAAAAAAAAAAAAAAAAAAAAAACTAATTCAGTTGCGAAATTCATAGAAATGTTCTGGAGCAATCTTTAGTTGACAAAAATAAAAATATTTTACATCGTTAAACACTGTGTGACATTTCATATAATTTTAGAAAATTATGCTGAAATCCTCGATCTCACAGAGATCCAAAACGTTTTCTTAAAAACTGTAGATGCACCCATTAAGACTGAATTGAATTTTCTAAATGAAACCTGTAGCCACAACTGATTTGGGTTGAGGAATAGAGTATAAACTAAAGATGATACGTTCATGCTAAGGCCACACATGCACGTATTAGAATCGAGTACAGACTCAGTACACACTCAGTATCAGATAAACCCGGTATCCAGTTGGGGGTGGAAAAGCTAGGCATTTGCATTGGTGGCAGATTAACTGACACTGGTAGATTTGGTACTTTAGGCATTTGTAGATTCACATTTGGTAGGTTGACACTGGGCAGACTACTTGTTAAACTCCTGTGGAAAAGGAAAAAACACAGAAAAAAAGAATGCAGTGATGTAGATGCACAGAAGCAGGCATGGGTGATAAAGAAACAGCATTACGTACAGTATGAAGAATTAATTCAGAGATAAGATGGTGCTGTAGAGATGAGAAGGAGTGAATCACATCATCACCGCTTTGGCTGTGGTTTTACGAGCACACACACTTGTTTCTGCTGAAGCGCAGATTGTTGATTCAATTAGCATTAACATTCTTACATTCACACACTTTGTTTTGCGCTGCTTTGTCAAATGATTCCAAGTTATTCTGACGACTTGTATATTTGTAAATTATGTAGGAATGTTTGTAAAGCTCAACAGGGCTGGTTTGGACTGTAAGAAAATTAGGGCTAGTTGAAAAAAACAAAACCTAAATGCTGAAAATAATTACTTATAAGCTGATAAAAGACAAGTAGACAAGCGCTAAGAAAACAAAAAAGACACACTGTGAAACCTTTGAGCTCTTTTTCATTCTGTTGGAATCATCGAGCTGTTTATGAACACAAGAAAAGTTACTGCGTGAATGGTGAGACTGTGGAAGGCCGAGGGGCATGATTAATTTGCTTGCATTTTTATTTTAAGAACTGCACTCAATTAGCATCTCTATAATAAACCTTCAAAGCAAAAACGTGTTTTGCTTACTTGACAGGTTCCCAAGACTCGCGTTCAAATCCTCTGTGTATGGACTGAGCTATGGAGGACTCCATTAGATCCACATACCTCACCACCAGAGGGGCAAACAGGTCTTGCAGGTGCTTATGAAACTTCCCATTACATAGATTATCTGAAATAGCAAGACGAGAGTGGGAAAGAGAGAAAGAACAGAATGAATGATTGCTGACATACGGCAGAGTTGTAGTAACAGCAGAAAATGTGTGACTAAGCAAATCCGAAAAATTAAGGTGGCAAAACATTAAGTGTTATGGCACTTTCAACAGGATACATAAAGCCTAAATGTTTTTGTCAATTTCAGGAGATCGAACTAAATGTTATATAAATGGGTTTATTTCTGACTCATCTTAAATGGGTTTCACCAATTGTCTAAATGCTGTTTAAACTCCATTGTTTGGATTTTATCATTTTGTTGGCAATAATCAAAAAGTAAACACAAATATTAAATAGAAAAAATAAAATAATAAAAAAAAAAATAAAAAAAATAATCAGAAGTAGTAACATATTTTAGAGTCTCTTATGCTCTAATATGCTGATTTGCTGCTCAGGAAACATTTCCTATCATTTTCAATGTTGAAAACCTTTTTGTGGACATTGCAATAAACTACCATTCAAAAGTTATTTTTTCATTTATTTATTTTTATTTTTTTGTGTGTGTGTGATTTCTTTTGGGTCACAGGGCACTAAAGACTGCTAGTGACTTTCAGAAGATCAAGCTAAAAGTTATATGAATTGTTTTATTTTTGGTTAATCTTAAATGGGTTGCAAAATTTGGGACTTGTCTAAATGCTGTTTAAAGTCTTATGTTCGGATTTGATCTTTTTTTAGCAATAACGTAACAAAACATAACAAATTTTAAATGGACAAATAAAATAAAATAAAATAAAATAAAAAATAATCACAAGTTGTAACAGTAGCGACAAACATATAAATTAAGTTTATTTGCAGGACTGCTCAAAAGTTTGAAATGAAGTCTCTTATGATTAATATGCTGGTTTGGTGCTCAAAAAACATTTATTATCAATTTCAATGCTAAAAACCTTTTTGTGGACATTGTGATAAACTGGCATTTAAAAGCTCGGGTAAAGATTTTATTTTATTTAATTATTTATTTATTTACTTTATTGTGATTTCTTTTGGATCACGTGACACTGAAGACTTAAAGACTGTCAGTGACTTTAAGAATTTCAGGAGATCAAGCTAAATGTTATATGAATAAAATAAAACATAATATAATATAAATAATAGTCACAAGTAGTAACAGTAGCGGCAAACATAAATTAAGTTCACGGCTGGTCAAAAGTTTAAAATAAAGAAGTCTCTTTTGCTCTTATATGCTGATTTTCTGCTCAATAAATATTTCTTATAACTTTCAATGCTGAAAACCTTTTTGTGGACATTTTAATACATTACAATTTTAATACACTACAATTCAAAAGCATTTTTTTATGATTTCTTTTAGATTATGTGACACTGAAGAAAATTTAGATTTGCTCTAACAGAAAAAAAAAGATATTTTATACAAAAAGTCATTTCAGATTGTAATAATATTTCACAATATTGCTATTTACTGTATTTCTGATCAAACAAACGCAGCATTGTTCTTTCAAGAATTTTGCAAAATCGTAATTATTCTAAACTTTAGACTAGCAAAAATGAAGGAAAAGTAATAAGATTATTGTATGCTTATTGTCTTCCTATCAGAAGGTCCAGACATTTATTAGTCATGATAGTTTAGATATAACATATCTAATAGATCATTAAACATGTGGATTTGTGTCTGTAATCCTTTTTAAGTAATTAAAGATAATTGGACTCTAGAAGTGCACTGTATTGGTGGAAACTGCCTTTTTTTTAGCATGTGATGACTAAGCTAGTAGTCATAGCATCTCTATTTCTCTCACTCTGGTCTCCTACTATCTCTCTCGCTGTATTCAAGGTCGATCATTCGCAGTAGGTGCCATGTTTGTTTGCTTCCCTGATTGCTCTGTTCCAATTAGCCACTTGAGCGGCGGTGGTTGTACACTTGGCTGTGTTTGTCCGCGAGCGAGTGGCCGGGGCACTGGGGTCTCCCAGGCTCCTCTGTTTTAGACCTCATTAGCAGCATGAATAGCTTCTGCTTTAGCGCCTGTCTGCTGTTAAGGCTGTTTCATGCCTAGCTCAGTGCTACAGGCACAGGACGATAGTGACCTTCCGTTTTCAATGTCCTGTTCCACAGATGTAGTGCACGCTGTAGGCTGTCGCTCAATGCTGTTTGCTTGTGTTTGTGTTTATGCGAGTGCGCCTGTGTGTGAGGAGGCCGGGGGGAAGTGATATGTGTTTATGCGTTGTAGCGAGGAGTAAAATGTGTGTGGGTTTATGAGAAACTATATAGTGCTAGATTGGGGAACTACACGACACTAGATTTTTTTTTAACCCTGTAAATCCCGAAGTACTATTTGAAGTAACAGGAGTAGAAGGGCGGTTTTTAAATAATAATTCATTAATTGTATTCTGAAGCACAGTATATAAAACTTAAATAAGATATTTGAAAAACAACAATTAGACAACACTTACAGATACTTTCAAGTTATTAGTGTTAAAATTAAAAATTAAAAGTGTTAAAATGTTAAAATTTAATTAGTGACTAAAACCCTGCAAAAGGAGGTTGTCTAGATGAAGGCCAAACGGATGAACTTTTAGCCACTGGAAAAGAAGCTGGTCATTCCAAATCTGTGATTTCTAGAATACTGCAGGTTTACAATGACACTAATTCATTCAAGTCCCCCAAAAAGGTTGGTTTTCCATGTAAGACAAATGCACAAGAAGACAGAATAATGTGGAGACTCTCAATGGGGAATCGGTTCAGCACTGCAGCTGGAATTGCTATAGTTATAGTGAGAATATGGAGATCATACTCAAGGAAGAAAAACAACTCAGTTTCATTCAGAGGCCCAAACTGAGCAAAAATATGCAACTTTCCAAAAAAATCATGGTTAGTAAGTGTTCATCCTGAAATACAAAGTTATTTCTTATGTTTGTTATAAAATCAGTAAATATTTCACAGCCAAAATACGTTACACGACATGAAGGTGGATGTTTTCAGAATTATATTAAAAGGCCTTTTACTTGTAGTACCATGTAGTAGATTGTGTACAATGTTTATAATTTAAAGCCCTTTTTGGGATACATTGGGAATTATATATGGGTTAAGAAGGGTTCACACAGTATACACAATCTTGCTTTCTCATGCTCTAGCTCTCCCAGCAGAAAAAGCAATCCAATATCAAGAATAGGTTACTAGACAACAACCCGTCAAGCTGTGCAAAGAATGCCACTAGGATAATTAGTCAACTGCAGCCCATGGCAGTGTGGCTTTAGCACCATGGACAGCACCCCATTGACTTCAGTTCATTAGAGACGTGATAAGGCCTTGAGCAAACTCTTTACATTCAATGTGTTGCTTCGACCCCCTGTGCGTTTCGCTATTTGGCCCTTAATTCTTCTATATTGTCTCTTAAAGCTCCGCTTTGTTGCAATTTGTAGCTTATTGCAGGCATGCAACACCACAATTAGGCAATTATGGACTGTAGATTTGACAATTTCCACTTTCATACATTTCATTGTTTGTTTATGATAACCATGATTACTCTCTCTCTCTCTTTCTATAAAGAAATTACATTCTTGATATAAACTTGATATAAACAAAGAGTGTTTCTGACGGTCTATGGTGTCAATAGATGTATTCAAACTAGAATATTCATTTAATAAGGCATGAAATATAAGGACCTGCCCAGAAAAGATCAATATAAATACTCACAGTCAATGCGCAGGAAGTCATTGAGAAGCTGAAAGAGAGGGAAGCTGTCCCAGCTGTCTGGTGGCTGGACCTCCAGTGCCGCATCCATGTCCACAGCATATAGAGACAGAAATGTCTCGGCATGTTCAACCATCAGATCTGACCACCATGCAAATGCCTGCAGTGAGAGAAAGAGGCAACACAAAAGCCAAAAGGCAAAATTAAAATCAGCCTTGTAATATAAAGACATACATTGATGTTCAGTCCTTTCTCTTATTCATAAGGGCATGACAGTCCACAGATCTACAAATATTTTTATGCCAGACTGTCCAGTGGTGTAATTTTTCATCTTTGCGTCTATGGAGTGTCATGAGCTTATCTCATGCATTAAAACTCTCATGCTACTCCCTCTTCTAAAAAGCAGAGCTAATGTCTATCACATACATTGATTTATATTTAAAGTACATCCTTATTTACTTTGCATTTTGCAGATGTGTCCATGCACAGGAATTTATGCCCTTGTAACAAAAAATTCCCAGCATGCAGCAGCAGCAGCGCAATCTCAGTATTTTTAGTATAATTTCTCTGTTCAAAATAAAATTGTTCTTTAAAACACTCTTAAAAATAAAAGCTCTTCATTGGCATTGTTGGTTCCATTAAGAACCTTTAACATCCATGGAACCTTTCTCCACTGCAAAAAAGGTTCTTTAAAATAGAAAAAAGATCCTTCTATGGCATTGCAATGAAACCCCCCTTTTTTATTTTCAAGAGTGTAATTATGTGAGATTCCTCTGCTGCTGCTGTGTGTAACCCATCTGGCCTGTTGATATGCACCAAGCGTGTTAGACAAATGAAAAGTTAATGTAGATCATGGCTTCCTCTCCTTTAAAAAGGCATGCTGTTGTCACTGACCACTCAAACAAACCTTCATACCAGTATTTTTGTGACCAGTATAGCAGATTTGCTTTCTTGCAACATCTCTCCCAGAAAGACTCAGGGAAGTGCATTTGTTACACAGTTTAATTTTTGTAGTTAGAGCTGGTAAGTGAAGCTAGCAGACCAAACCAAGTTGAAGGACACAAAACACAGGAGAGTTTAGATATTATTGGGGTTGTGCAAGGGTGAAAATGAGAGCATTCTCATTTTCATTGAGGGTTTTTTTTTTTTTTTTTTTTTTTTGAGGGGTCTGCTTCCACAGGTGAAGCACTGTTCCCTCGTGCTTGTTGAACACAAGCAACTTGCTCAACGCTCCACAGGGACAGCTGACCAGGGGAAGGATGGGGTGTCCAGGCAGAGATGGGGAGGACGAAATTAGGAGGAAAAAGTGGAAATTCCTCCATCCATGGTGCAGGGACTGTGACATGCACATGGAGGGGGACTCTAGGGACTACATACCTCTTTACCCTGTCCAACGTTTTCCAGCCAACAAACAAGTAATGAAAAACAGTGAGAGTTATGTGAGATTTTTCTTTGCTCTAAGTTTCATTATAAAAAATGCTTCAGCATTAAAGGGCTTTAAATGCAACTGGAAGACAATGTGAATATAGTTGACATTAATCAAAAAGAAACAAACAAATAATTGAAATAATATTTAAAAAAAAAAATCTTATGCTTAAGACAGTTTAGTACACTTGTAAAGATGCTGTAAAAATGCATACTGTATATGTACATCCCTTCAATTTAGTTTAGTTTGTTTTGCAATTATTTTGTGCATGTAAATGTTGCACGTTTACATTCGTTCATGCAATTTTCCAGCATGATAAATGACTAGACTATGTAAAATACCATAAACAATCCCATGCATTTTAGTGGACATGTTTATTAAAAATGGTTTTATGTGCTTAAAGGGATAAGCCACCCAAAAATGAATAATTCTGGAGAGTAAAGTATGACTGTGCTGTTCCAAACCTGTAGCCATTTCTGCAGGCAGATATTTTGAATAATGTTTTTGTTCATATAATTAGAGTCAGTGGTCCTAACCAACATCGGACCTCACTGACTTTTATTCTATGGACAAGAAACCAACAAACAGACAGACAGACAGACAGACAGATAGAAGGACAAACAAAAAACACTAAGATGTAATTCAGAATATCTGCTTTTCGTTTTTATGACTTTTGGGTGAACTATTCCTTTAATGGTTTAATGAACCTGGCACCAGAAGTGTAAATGGCATTTACAAAACAAAAAAAAACAGACTTGAAAGAAACTGAATCAAAACAAAACAAAAAAACATAATTCAAAATATCTTTTTTGTTCTTAATGACTTTTGTGTGAACTATTCCTTTAATGGTTTAATGAACCTGGCACTAGAAGTGTAAATGGAATTTACAAACCAAACCAAACCAAACCAAACCAAACCAAAACAAAGCAAAAATAAAACAAAACAAAACAACAGACTTCAATGAAACTGAAACAACAAAAAAAAAAAAAAACAATACAAAAAGACATGATTTAAAATATCTTTTAGAGGAGTCATTATATACCTTAATGACTCCTCTAAGGGTTTAACAAACCTGGCACTACAAGTGTAAATGGCATTAACAAAACAAAACAAAACAAAACAAAACAACAGACTTGAACCAAAAAACAAAACAAAACAAAAACACTTCATTCAAAATATCTTCTTTTGTTCTTAATGACTTTTGGGTGAACTATTCTTTTAACGGTTTAACACACCTGGCACTAGAAGTGTAAATGGCATTTACAAACCAAACCAAAACAAAACAAAACGTCATTAAAAATATCTTCTTTTTGTTCTTAATGACTTTTGGGTGAGCGATTACTTTAATGGTTTAATGAACCTGGCACTACAAGTGTCAATGGCATTTACAAACCAAACCAAAAAAAAAAAAAGAAAAAAAACAACAACTGAATAACAGAATAACAGACTTGAAATAAACTGAAATGAAGATGAATAAATAAGCACACTTGGAATTTTGTCCATTGACTATGATGCCTTTAAACTAGAATGCACTCAGTCAATGTGACAGTAATTTCAGTTCAGTTAATTCTGAAGATGAATTGCTGATTCTACACTAAATCTATCTATCTATCTATCTATCTATCTATCTATCTATCTATCTATCTATCTATCAGTTCTGAATTTAATTCTTTAACTAACTTAGAATGAACTGAACTGAAATCCACCCTGCAGGTGCCCGACTCCTGATTTGCTATGCCCATGTAATGCCTCTTTCAGGACAGGTCAGATCATGAGGCCAGCATTCAAGAGCAGGGTACGCCATGGATGAGAGTAAAAAACAAAAAATAAAATAAAAAAATACTGTACCGCCTGACCTCCCGTACTTGGGCGAGTAGCCTGCGGAGCACATAATTTAAAAACACAAAAACACACATATATTCTGCTGTTGTCTGTGAGAGGATGACGGCTCTAATGGGTAATGTTACGAAAATAGTGCAAGCAGCCACTGAGGTCCCTTTTATTAAGCTTTTCAATATTGAAAACATTTTAAGTTGTTCTGAGGTCTCACTATTAAAGCAGCATTGTTTGTTTTCACATATAAATATGTGCCTGATGTATTTCTTTTAGGGCTGCAAAACGATTAATCGCATTAAAAATAAAAGTTTATGTTTACACGTGTTTAATGTGTATATTTATTATGTATATAGTACTCAATATTTAAAGTGGATCTATACTTTTCATCAAAGTTGTCCTAAAAGTAAAACAATACCTGTTCTTAGGACAACTTTGATTAACTTTTTTGATCCACTTCAAATGTTGACTACTGTATATAGATACACACACATATATGTATATATTTTAAAAATATTTGTAAGTATATATATTTATACTGGTATATTATATATTTTGATTAGCGATTATTCGTTTTGCAGCCCTAATTTCTTTTCATGCTTGTGCATTTGTGTCCACCACGTCATGTCTGGCACGCTCACCTCTGCATGATGTTCCTCGTTCTGCTGGAGCACCTCTATGACCAGCTCGGCCAGACGGAGCGTGTCCTCAAGCTTTTTGGCAGGTGTGACTAAGCGCCCTACATTTTCTAAGGCACAAAGGTACAACAGTTAATACAAACATACAGACAAACACACACACACAGAAAACACTTGACTTTCCTCTGCCTGTCTGATGCCTAAACTAAACTGAATTTCACTGCATGTGATTTTTAAATTTGACACGTAGTGTCTGCAAAGCAGAAAAAATACCTTATGTTTTAACAGTGAATTAGAAAGTATTTAAATCCTGTTTTAAAGAATGTCACTTCATAAGCATATCTGCTATGAAGACAAAAAGTTTAGACAATTAAAATTACAGAGGAAATAAGAGATGGGTAAAGTTAAGGATTACATCTACATTTTCATCTGAATTTCATAAATGTTCTCTCTGGGAAAAAAAACTGACTTAATGAACCACAAATTAGCTGCTGCATATATCAACTCTGCTGTCTTAGTTAACGACTTAACATAATCTTGACACTCTGTCAACACTCAGCTCTGTAGACACGAACCATAATGAGTCAATAAAGAGCAATGCAAGTATAATGAGTCAAACCAAGGAACTGAGGAAAAAAGAAAGGATAAAAACCACAACAAATATGTTATAGTCATCATGCATAATGTTCAGCACATGCAGGAATTTATGTCATCTCATTTCCTACCTCTCTGTCAATACAAGCGGGCAGCAGCTCTCTCTTAACATGTCATACATAAACGCACCCTTCATTTTATGACACGGAGAACGAAAGTAGTTCAGAGTGTGAAATTAAAGAAATCACATACTAATTTACAGCAAACTGTTGTGAAAATGGATATACGTTCAGTGGTCTTTAGCATGATGAACACACACAATATGAGGCAAACGGTTCATCACTGTTGGTTAAGGATGGGACTGCAAAGTAAAGAGACGTTTACGAGACCATGGTGTATGCATACATGTTTTTATAACTCAGACTGCTTCAATATTGGCTGAGAGGGTCATTTTTGTTTGTGTAGCTGCTGTTGGTTTTGAACAAAGATTTGTTTGTGCTGTCAGAGTTTCTGAGATCTTTCAGCATTGTCTTTTTTTGACTCTTCTTTGATGGAGGAACACAAAGACAGAGGAACTAGGAAGTGAAGTCATTTGCTATGTGACAAATGTCAAAACAATTAACATCATTTTGAAGAGTCACACCCCCCCCTCTCAGTCAACAGTGCTTTCATCACTAAACACAAAGCACACGCCCCCTAAATGTGAATTAACCCTCTGACCTTTCCTCTAATTGTATCTCAATCATCTTCAGCTCCTTCAATAGGACCGAAGACTTTCAAAATATAATATAATATAATTTGCGGCCTTTTAAAGGGTTACTGTCCATGCAGAAACAAAACATCATGTACTAGTGCAAAATCAGGTACTTCAATTGCAATGGACAGAGCGTGCCATTAGCATTTTGACATTTGAATTATTATTTTTTAAAAGCATCCTGGGTTTAGACATTTTGAAATACCTGCTTTTTCAATTCAAGAATTGAATACATGTTTCTAAACCATTCCATGACATATACGGTAGTTTGCAGATTAAATATATGCATTTTTCAAATTTTTGGTAAAGGTTTCAGAAACCTTCACACATAGCATAGACTCTGTCATATTTACTCTAATGGAAAATCAGCAATATGATATGAACTGGAAAAAATCATTAACAGTGCATCAGTATTGCTATTTAACCCATTAGAGATTTTTCTGTAACACTTTACACTAATGTTCAATTTGTTAACAATAGCCTCAAGTATCATAAAAACATTTTTACAACATTTATTAATCTGGGTTAATGCTAATTTATGAAATATGAATTAAAGTTATAAAATAACATACTTAATGTTTTTTGAACAAACAATAATTAGGAAAAGTGCATTGTGTAGTATAGTAGTAGTATATAATAAATATATTAATCTAACCTAGATTAATAAATGTTGGAAAAAAGGTATTCATTGTAATAATGGATAATGTTAAAGTACTGAATGTTATAGGAAAGTGTTACTTCAAACACGCACTTGGTGCAGAGAGAGTATCACTTTAATTGTATTTAAAACAGCCAAACAATCTGCAATTTATTTAGAATTAAAGAAATACTAGCTCTGCGTGTTCCATAGACTGGTAACGCATACATACAGCTCCTACCAGCTCATGGAAAATGCATCTTTATTTAGATGCAATGTATAATCTATAGCCGACATTGGCATAACACTGTCACAACATTCCCATGGTTATCTTTACGTCTGTTAATCGTGTCATGCGAATGCTGTGAGTTGGTTATGTTTATAGCTGGGGAAAGAAGGGTGGGGGCTGTTTTAAAATGATTTTCACAGTAAGTCAGACAAAAGATGTCACCTGGATCCTTCTGATCCCTCTGAGATTTCTCTAATAAAAAGAAAGAAGAAAGGAAGAGGGAAGGGAGAAAGAACGAGAAAGAGAAAAGGAAGAAGGGGTCAGCTTTCATTTTGTTTCAGATGTGAGATCTGATGGGAAGTAGAAGGAGAAGGAAAGAAGAAGAAGAAAGAAAGAGGCATTCAAGGACAGGGCTGTCTAACAGTGAAAGACCCACGTCCACTCTATCATTCCACGAGCGATTGTGTGAAAGAAACCCTACCGGAGTGGTTGTTCTAGGTTGGAAAACAAACCTTTTTTTTAAACAGCGGTGTGAAAGTACAACATACTTGAGTGAACATAAAAAAGGTTTCCACATTTTATCAGAGTTCAGTTTTTAAAATGTTACACTTTATTTTAATGTGTCATTGTTACAGTGTAATTATACATTTAAGTACTGAGTAATATTAATTAACTACACGTACTTACCATATAGTTACTTGCATGCAATTATGCATAATTAATTGTTATTATAATAGTAAGTAGAGGTAACGTGTAACAAGGACACCTTAAAACAAAGTGTTACCTTAAAAAGTAAAAAAAGTGATGACATTTATATCCTCAAACTTTAAATTAACTTCAAATTAAGCAGCAGTTGTTCACACAGTGATCACTAGCTAATTAAATACATTAATTAACAATTAATAATTGCTTGAAAGGCTATTATGTGGACTGTTGACCTCTTCAAATACAAGAATAACAATAAACATAAAAATACTTCTTCATACTTCTTTTTTACATAAAAAAAAAAAAAAAAAAAAATTCTGTTGGCTATTTTTAAATTACATTACTGTTTAAAAGTTTGGAGTCAGAAAATTTTATTGCTTTATCCAGCAATGATGCATTTAATGAAAATGACTGTAAAGAAGTTTACACTGTTCAAAAAAATTCAAAAAATGCTGTTCTTCTGAACATTCTATTCAAGGAAATGCTGAAAAACAGGATAAAGATTTCTACAAAAATATTGAGCAGCACAAAAATTTAAACCACATAGACCTGTGAAATATACTTTTTACTTTTTACCATTTTGTTTAGATCTTCAGGGTTTTAAAGGGATAGTTCACCCAAAAATGAAAATTCTGCCAGTTACGCCCTCATGTTGTTTCGTTCATCTTTGGAACACAAATTAAGATATTTTTGACGAAAACTGAGAGCTTAAAATGTTAAGTTCAGTCAAGTCAAAAAAGTTTAGTCAACTTAAAATGTTAAGTTCTACTAAGTGACAACTTAGATATGTGAGTTGATTCAACTTGATCCAACCGATTCAGTTTAACAAACCAAATTTTTAGTTTAGACAACTCAAACATCTAAGTTGTCACTCAATACAACTTAATATTTCAAGTTGACTAAACTTATTTGAGTTGACTGAAAATTAAAATTTTAAGGCAGCGGTAGGGCTGCACGATAAATCGCATGCGATTGTGAGGCACGCTTTATCAGTAAAGCCGGTACTTTGATTAGTAGTAAAGCTCCATCACATGTGTTCAGCTGGAGCGGCAATTAATACACCGTAATTACAGAGCCGTAAATCACTGACAAGCTACGCAAAATCGCACTCATAATCGCAGATGAATCGCATTCGATTATGAGCGCGATTTTGCGTTGCTTGTCAGTGATTTACTTTTATAACTTCTTTATAAATACTTTTTTTCATAAAATTACAATTAAACCACTGATGTCACATGGTCTGTTTTAACAATGTCTGGGCCTTGAACAAGGTAGCTGCGTTGCTGTCTATGCAGGGTCAGAAAGTTCTCAGATTTCATCAAAAATATCTTAATTTGTGTTCTGAAGATAAACGAAGGTCTTACGGGTATGGAACGAAATAAGGGTGAGTAATTAACGACAGAATTTTCATTTTTGTGTGAACTATCCCTAGCAAATTTTTCCTTTGAAAAAATACAGTACTTCGGTAAAGTAGAAACTCCTGTATAGTAATAAAATACATTACTCAAGTACTTTACTCTGCTTTTACAATTGTACGCCAGAAACATGTCTGAAACCAAGTTTGACCCAAGACAGAAACAATAATGCAAATCACAGACGGAAAAACACCGAAGATGCACAGTGATAAGCTGCTGGAGTTGATAACAGACAAAAACATACTGCAATCATGGTTGAAAACGTGACTTTAAACACAATGACTCCGAAAACTGCATCAGAATCCCTGTTTTGTTCCTGGGTTGGAGATGATTTGAATTATTTTTGTTCACTCTCTACCTGACCAGTACTGTAAACCTGGGACACATCGATAAAAAGACAAAGGTGGGGAGGAGTGACTTACACAAAAGCAAAGTAAAAATGCATTCAAGTCACAAACAGAAAGAATAAGCAGAAAACAGAAAGAACAGCTGCCATACTGACTCAGCTGGATGGGATGGTCTGATCAAAGCGACAGGAAGACCTGTGGCTGAATCACTCCAAGTGACAAACTCAAAGAAAAAGGCAAGCAGACTGCAAGCAAGAGAAGAGGATGGTGCCGATCAAGGCGTGAGGGAAAAACTGTTTGTGAACGAAAAAAAAAAAACGAAAATAAAAAAAGAGGGGTGGCGGAAGTGATGGAGTGGCTCCAGATGAGCAGGGTACTCACGAATGGTTAAATCCATCACTTGTGACGCCAAACAGAAGACAGGATGCTCATACATTTCTCTCTTTTTCCCTATAAAAGAGGATTGGGGCATGCAAGAGCAAGGGGTCAGAAGAGAAAGAGAGAGAAAGAAGCACAACGGCTGCATGTGCAATAAGGGGCTTCTGACCAAATTTAGTAGCATGCAAAGTTCCAGGGTTGGCAGAAAGCTTAGTAATTGATCTACGGCATCTTTTTTGGAATATTTCTACATCAGGAACACATAAGGACAAAATTCTTAGTGATCACTCAGTCCTAATATAATATGTAGGTCAGTACGCATTAAGCTAGAGGAAATTTTTTCCACTTAATATACGCACAAGACAGAAAATGAAATTCTGGGGGGAAAAAAGCATCTCTATAAACTCCCTCAAATCGAGTCTTAAACATATTATTGTAACAATTTGTCACTATTGATTATTTGGAAGGTAGGTCATTCATTTTTAGATAATATTTTAGATATACCCCGGTCAAAGGTTCGGAATAATAAAGATATTTTATGATTTTGAAAGAAGTCTCTTATTCTCACCAATGCTCCATTTATGATTTTAATCAAAAACATAGTAAAGACCATAATATTGTGAAATAGCTACTATAAAATAACTGTTTGGTGTTTGTATATATTTAAAAATGTAATTTATTACTGTGATAGCAAAGTTTAATTTTCAGCATTTTCACAACAATTTACAGAAAACGTACTCATCGCATTGTCTTAATGTCAATGTCTTTCTTTCTTCCATCGTAAAGAAATTGTGTTTTTTTGAGGAAAACATTTCTGGATTTTTCTCCATATAATGGACTGATATGGAGCCCCGATTCTGAACTTCCGAAATGCAGGTATGTCGAAAAACTCAGACCGTATTTTCTCCCTCAACTTCAAAAATCATTTCAAAATCACCCTATATCGCTGCAAAAGTCTTTGCAAAGTGAACATGCAAAGAAGATCAAACACCCTTAACAAAAAAGGTAAAACAGCGATATAGGACGATTTTGAAGTTGAGGGAGAAAATGCGGTCTGAGTTTTTCGACATACCCTAACTGTCTTGAGCCAGAATACACAGAGTTCAGGCAGAGCAAGACAAGACGAGCGTTTGACATTAAAAAGTATTTAAATTGTATTTTTAAATGAAAATAACCGATCGTTTTGTTAGACAAGACCCTTCTTCCTCGGCTAGGATCGTTTACAACCGCATTTGGGATCGTTTGAAGCCGCATTTAAACTGCATTTTGAAAGTTCAAACTCTGGGCACCATATCAGTCCATTATATGAAGAAAAATCCTGAAATGTTTCCTCAAAAAAACATAATTTCTTTATGACTGAAGAAAGAAAGACATGAACATCTTGGATGACAAGGGGGTGAGTACATTATCTGTAAATTGTAGTTCTGGAAGTGGACATCTCCTTTAATATGCTGATTTTGTTCTCAATTACTAATGATGAAAGTTAATCATTTAAAATTTGAAAAAGGTTTTTTATTTATCTATTTATTTTTTTATGAGACTTGTTTCAAAAACATTTAAAAATTGTGATTATTCTGAACTTTTGACCGCTGGCGTATGAACTACTTTCAGAATAAAAAAAAAAAAAAAAAACTGCACTGGACTCATTGCAAATAATTTTGTTTCAAAAAGAATTGTTTGCAAATACTTTTGGTTTAGTAACAGTTTTGCAGATCTTAGCTATTCTGGCATTTAAGTTAATCCAGATGAAAGTTTTATTCTCTGGAAAGACTTGTGAGTGTTTTGCAAACTATTGGTTAGTTTGGGTTAGTACAAAAGTCACATTCAGTTTAGTGGTCAGCAATCAATAGGTACAACATAGACATCATTTGGCAAACAGATACTAAGGGCTTCCCCTTCAGTATCTGCAGTGCCCAGTCATATTTCGTCATGGACATGGACAGTCACTGAAATTTTTTTGGAAAAAGAAGTGCTATAAAAGTACATTCCATTCAAAATAAAAACACTCGCCATATAAACATGGTTACTATTTGATATCACCTGTGTCTAAGCCACATTTTAGCTGTCCATGTCTATGAAAGAAACCGTCTCACTTGCAACACACAAATGTGTGTTGCTTGAGTGGGCAATTCAGCTTTGCACTGTATATTGGCTTCTCAAACTGGCTCAACAAGAGAGGGCTCCAAACAAGAAGAAAAGCCAATAAACAAGAGGAAAGCACAGAGGGAGCAGAGAAAGAGAGAGAGAGAGAAAGAAAGAGGAAAAAGACACAAAGAAAGCTAGTAAAAAGGCAGCAATTCTGCAATAAACATATGAAGCAGGGGAGCTGGAAAGATGATGAAGAGCTGGAGAGGAAAAGTGTATTTGTTGCTGTATAGTACTTCTAGACCTAAAAGCTAAACAACAGGAAAGAGGCAAACATCCACAGAGGGCAGCAAGAAACCATTGAGCAGAACAATGTGCCACTGAGGCCGGGGTTTGAGAGAGGGAATTGAATGCATTTTTACTCTATGATCTGCTGGAAAGAACTAAAACAAACCAACAAGACCTATTCAAAAACCTTTCTATTATTATGATTATTATTATTATTATGAAATATATCTGTGTATACTACAGGACTACTATCTAGATAAGACAACATAAAAAGCCATTACACACACCAACAGTTAACTATTGCTCCATTGCATCCTTTTATGAAAAAAGCAATCATCAGTGGCATTTCAGCATTGCCTCCATGGAATACTGGTTAGTTGAGCATCACTGTTGTTAAGCACTGTTTCTAAGAGAAGAATATGTCAAGTGCTATATTACTGAAGACAGCGCAGAGAGGAGAAGGAACTCTGCAAATATGGTATATGTGCCGCCTACCTTCTACCTTGGCATATTCTGAGAGACGCTGATAGTTTACTAAAGCTGCCTGCTCCAGACATTTACGGATCACTGTCTTCACCTCGTCCTGAGGTACGGGTGTCACAATGTCCTTCATTAAGACCTGCAAAACCACATTAGAAATTAGATGCATATTTAGTTTAGTCTTTTTTACTTTATGTCATATATTTTTCAACACAGGCATATGTATTTGCAAATATATATATCGGGGTGTTTCTTCAGAGGAGGCAAGGGAGGCAGTGTCTAGTGTACATAATGTTTTTCAGCATTTCTGTGTATTTGAACCCTTTCCAACTATGACTGTATGATTTTGAGATGCATCTTGTCACACTGAGGACAACTGAGGGACTTATATGCAAATATTACAGAAGGTTCAAACACTCACTGATGCTCCAGAATGATAAAACATGCATTAAGAGCCGGGGGTGAAAACTTTTGGAATTTGAAGATCAGGGTAAATTTAACTTATTTTGTCTTCTGGGAAACATTTCAGTATCTTATATAACTTCTAAAGGGCAGTACTAAATTAAAAAAAAAAAGGACATTTAGGCAAAATAAGAAAAATGTACACATCTTCATTCTGTTCAAAAGTTTTCACCCCCTGGCTCTTAATGCATTGTTTTTTCTTCTGGAGCATCAGTGAGTGTTTGAACCTTCTGTAATAGTTGCATATGAGTCCCTCAGTTGTCCTTAGTGTGAAAAGAGAGATCTCAAAATCATACAGTTTTTGTTGGAAAGGCTTGAAATACACAAAAATGCTGAAAAACCAAATATTTGTGGGACCTGAAGGATTCTTCTGAAGAACAGCACGCAGTTTAACTGTTCAGGACAAACAAGAGACTCATGAACAACTATCACAAAACAACAAAATATTTTTTATATAAATTCAACTATTATTTTCCCTTGTGGACTATATGTAAACATTTTTCAATGTGAAATCTTATTCAGGTCAGTACTAAATAAAAAAACAACATGCATTTGTATGATCCCTCATATTTTGGTAAAATAATTAACATTTTGCAGATTCTGCAAGGTTTGTGTAAACTTTTTGACCTCATATCATAAAAGTGTCAAAGGAAGTAAAAATAGCCCCACACCCTCTCAAGCAGTGACAGCGTGGCTTTTAAGGCTCCTTCTGGGCGTCCAAATGGAAAGCAATACCTTCAGAGAGAAAATTTAAATGAACATTGTTTAAAACTGCTTTGAAACACTGAAAAATGAGACATTATACATTCCCATTTAAAATTGTTAAGGAAAAATAAGAATATCCTGTTACATCACTATAGCCAGTCAGCACACAATTAGTTTCACGCAACATTTACATATACATTTAGCAGTTTCACACTGCTTTGAAAAAATAAATAAATAAATATATATATATATATATATATATATATATACACACATGCATGATAATATATATACATAGCACAGATTCCATTATTATCCCTAGCTGTTAATAAGGTGGTATATTTGATGCTGTGTAGACTGCCAATAATGTACCTGAAGTGTGTGATCTGGTTTTCGAGCAGCACGCGTAGTCGTTCTTTGATCTCCTCGAACCGTTCCTTTTCTTCTACTGTGACAGTACCGATTCCATCAGGCCTGAGGCGAAACACACACAAGTACACAAATGAATGCAACCGCTTGTCTCATTAGGGTAACAAGGGTCACAGATACAAACACAGGGGTTCCCAAACAGGCCAGACACATGAATACTATACAAGCAATAGAAATAATTTTCCATTCATAAAAGGTATGTGTTAATATATAGATTATTAGATAGATTATTAAAGAGCAAGAGATAAATTGTGAGAATAACACACTAGTTTTATCATCTGAAACAGCTCAGTTATTTATTTTAGTATATTTACATGTGCATACACATGTGTAAATGCACTAGGGTGAATTCACGTTTGCATGCATTTGAAAGCAAAAACCGTATGTAAATTAAATCACAGGCACTGCTACTTCCCTGGTGCAATTAATGAGACAAAAAATGATTTGTGCAAGATGTGCAACTGTGCATTATGAACTAGGTGCTTAAACAAGCAGAATGTGCAAATAAACCATGCTCTCAGTGGGTGTGATTCCTAGTGTGTATGTCTAAATGTGTGTCTGTGTGCATGTGTCATCTCCTCCTCAGGCAAGGCTTTTTGGAAGGGCCTAAACTCCCCCCTCCCTGTCCATTGTCAAATAAAGAGTCCTCCGCAATACAAAGACACTACAAATTACTACAGCCCCCTGCTACCAGTACTCAGGGGTTCAACCTCTCACCACATACACAATCACAGGTTTCTTATTGTGACTCCATAACAGAAAGAGAGAGAGGCTGTGGGAAACAGTTCACCTGATATGTCCAGTGCCACTCCTAAGCTTATTAACCAAATCATCACTTCCTGTTTTATAAATGCACAGAAACTTCAAAGATGCTAATATCTACGCAACTGATGCTGAATTGTCAGACCGAATTGATTCGAGCATCATACGAGACATCTAGCTGACATGTACAACAGCGGAAGCTTTTAAGTTATTTTTGTGAACAAGAAGGGGCGACCCGGTCGCTAGCCTCCCCCTAAAAACCCCCCCACCAAGTGGTGGACCCCGTCTGGTGTGACAGCCGTGGTGGTCCCCCCTGAAATCCCTGCCCCTCCTCCTTTGCTTTTCCCCGCTGTCCTTCAGCATGCGCTGGGCTGACATGGGGAGCGGACTGACGAGGAGCGTGTCATGTCTCCTGCTCCTCAAACCGCTGTCACGGCGACCCGCGCCTCCACTGTCACATACACTCTGCTCACAGCCCTCCTTGCGTCTACCATGTCACAAACGATAAGGAGCCTGGCCCTTTAGTCACATTCTGCATAAGCGTGTGCGTGTTTGTGTGTTAAACTGCGTGCAGGTGACATACGTCGGCTGTGAGTGAGTTTCTGTTCGAGCTGTGTGTCACAACAAAACTGATGGATAAAAGATGGACCAACAGGAAAAAAAAATGTTCTGTGTGTCAGAAAGTAAAAATAACGATGTGAAAAAAAACTACAAAAACAAAAACTAAAGAAAAACACAACTAAACAAAAAACAAACAAAACACAAAAACAACACAACAAAAAATAACACACAAAATAAGAACCAAAACAGCACACAAAACGAAACAAAACAACAAAAACAAGATAAACTAAAATATATGCTTTTATCCACCTACAAATAATAACTAAAATAAACACAAAAAAACTCTTACACAAAACACACCTACAAAAAAAACAAACAAAACACAGACAAAACACAACACCCAAAGCAAAACAACACAACAAAATAAAAAAGCTACAAAAACATCACACAAAATAAGAATCAAAACAGCACACAAAACAAAACTACAAAAACAAAATAAACAAAAAATCTTTTATCCACCTACAAAAATAAATGCATAAAATATAAGCGGAAAAGTCTTTGACTGTGTGTCAGAAAATAAAATAAAGATGTAAAAAAAGAAAAAAGCTACAAAAAAACTAAAGAAATACAAAACACACACACACACACACAAAACAAACAAAACACACAACGCCAAAAACAACACAACACAACAAAATAAAAAATAAAAAACACACAAAATAAGAACCAAAACAGCACACAATAATGAAACAAAACCAACAAACAAAAAGATCCTTTTATCCACCTACAAATAAATAAATAAATAAATATGGGAAAAATTTCTCTGTCAGAAAATAAGATGTACAAAAAATACACACAATCCCAAAAACAAAACAACACAACAAAATAAAAAAAAATACAAAATCAACACACAAATAAGAACCAAAACTGCACACATAAATGAAACAAAACAAATACCAAACAAACCTTTTATCCACCTACAAAATAAAATAAAGGCAGAAACTTTTTCTCTGTGTCAGAAAATAAAATAAAGAAGTTTAAAAAGGAAAAAAGCAAAACTAAAGAAACACAAAACAAAAACAAAAAAACAAAGCAAAGCCTAGCTAAAAAAAAAAAAAAAAAAAAACACAACTACAAAAACCAAACCAAACAAAAAACACACAACCCCAAAAACAAAACAACACAACAAAATAAAAATAAAAATAAATGACACATAAAATGAAACAAAACTACAAACACAAAACAAACAAAAGTAGATTTTTATCCATTTACACAAATAAAATAAAATAAACATACCAAGTTTATTAAACATTGGACCATGGTAATATTATTTTTATTTCTGCACATGTACCATGGTAATACCCTCCTATTCTTGTAAGCAACTTGAACCTCCATTGTAGATGAATATTTAACTCATTCCATTCCAAGATATCAAAACGACATGGTATTACCATAACTGCATCATGAGCATTTACACCGTTTTGCATCCTTTTAATAACACTACACAACATCATGCATATTCATAATATCATGTTATGAGACTAATATGGTTATCCAGATATGGTAATGGTGCAGTAGTATCATGTCAAACAACATTAGAGATCCACTTGTAGATTATTTGGCTTTAAATATATATCAGTATACAAGTCCAATGCCAAGAGGTTCAGGTTGAGGGCCATGTCAGTTATAAAGGTTGGCTGGACGTGAGGTTTTGGCACAAGTAGACAGGCTGGAGTGAGGCCTTGGACAGTTTGGATAGAGAGATGGAGAGACAGAGCGATGACCTGTCATCCTGTCAGCCATGACCTTAAGGCACCATCCATAGTGTCCCTCATCTCTCTCTCTATCTCTCACTGGTGTTTCTCACTGGTTCGACACATGTCTATCACTTTCTGTTTCCCTGCCTCACCCTCACTTTTCTCTCTCTCCCTCACACAGTTACACATTCACACATAGAGCGATGTCCAAAAGTCTGAGACCAGACTGGAAATCTTGTTTTTCTTCTTAGGAAATCATTTCTAGAAACTGATAAAATATTAAAACAATTCTGAAATTTAGAACTGAAATTAAAACGTTATTTAAAAAGGAACTGAAAAATGTGGTCTTAGACTTTTAGAATGTACTGTATATAAAACTGCTATTTTTTATATTCGCAAATAAGGAATTAGACACAATGTAACAAGTAATCTCACACACAGAAGAAAATAAGAAATAACATGACTGCCGCCTTCTCTCACTTACATCCCCAGTTTCATAGGTTGAGGGCGGGACTTAACGCTAATCCACACCCAAAAGAGTTGGGTTGCATTAACATTCTCACCTTCTGGGGCCTGTGAGCACCTGCGACTTAGACTCCCTTTTTCTCCAGACCTCCATGATTTTGTTCTCTTTCTTAGAGGGGGTCAAGGGCTCAGGGGGGGAGGGAAACAGAGAACTAAGCAGCTCGGTCTCTGACATGGGCCATTTCAGTAGCTCATTCACTCTTTGGCTTCAAATCCCACACACACACATGCATTCACAAAGGTTATCAGGAGATGGTGTAAGGGTAAGTGAGAAATAAAAGAAGAGAGAAATAATAAAAATCATGCAAGAAAACAATCAACATAGATTCAGACAAAAATAAGACAAAAACATATAGCTGCAAGGAGTGATTATTGGGGTTCAAGCCTATTATTTAGCAAGCCTGTAACTACTAACTCAGTGAGCATTTTTGGCAAATCCAGGTAATTTCCCATAGAAATATGATGATTTATGAGTTACAGCGCCACCTACAGTCCGGTTTCCATAAAACTTTGCATGCCTGTTTAGAAACATCTGCATGTGCTCACCTATTTTTGACTTTTTATTTAGGACGTATAGGTTTGTTGGGTATATTTGGACATGCCACTTTTCTAAACAAGCCTATTATAGCTACCCAAAGGGTTTGATAATTAGTCCAGAGAATCATGCAGCAGTGCTTTTATAAAGGTTAAGCGATATACCCAGGATTAGTTCGCAAAAGTATTTTTTTTTTTTTTTTTTTTCACATAATAAGTAAATTTAACAAACAATTTGATTGACAGCAGTGGTTCTTGATACAAAGTTGCTCAGTATGAGGAGATCTATCAAATTATTCGAATATTGTGTGGATGTGTGAAACACCATGTGATTACAGAGGCGTAAAACTCATTAACTAGTGGGCGATTTCTTTGAAAATTTTTGACTAACCTCTAGGGCCATGAGTCGAACATGCCCACTGAGTTTCTTTCTGATCGGCTTCCATTAACCTTGTCTAATGGATGCTCAAACTTCACTGTTTTTTGAGATACACAAATGTCCTCATAGACACTTGTGGCACTTTGGACAAAGACATGACATACCAATTTTTAAGTTAATTGGACTATTGGTGTGTGCAAACCAAACGCGAAGCGAATATTTGCTTTGCATTAATTGCTCTAGTTTACTTGCAGGAAGTTTTTCACATCACTTGCACTAGTGAATAACATAAAAACATAAAAAAATAATAATAATAATTCTGAAACAAACTAGATGTGTCAAACCGGATGTGTCAATACGCTCTTTGTTGATTGGCTTGCGCGACAATGCATGATGCAAATTTTTTCAAGTCAGCTTGTGTGGAAGATGCAACTGGGGTGTATATCGTGTGTTTCGCGCCAATTGTGTCGCCCAAATACGTTATTTCTCATTGCCTCGAGTGAATTCACATCTATTCATGTATTTGCATTGACTTTGTGTGTAATCTACTCATGCAAATAATTCAATTCGCTTTTAATGTGAACACACCATAACTGGTGTGTAGTTATAGCTGTTTTCATGGTTTTCCCCATTGTATTTCCCCATTTACGGTGACCTCAAATTGAGGTGTCACATATGTGTTCAAGAGTTACAGGCCTTTTAGTAAAAGTGTTTCAGCCCCTTACAAATGTTTTGCCATCCTGTCGTTACGTTGAGTCAAAAGTTCAACTTTTTTTTGATAATTATTAGGGCTGCCCTCTAATAGTCGATTAACCGTTAGTCAGTGAGAAGAGGCAAAATTTCATTAGTCACTTAGTCTCAAAAAAAAAATTCCACTCCAACATTCCGTGACGGACAGATCGTTAACGGCTGGTCTATGTGAAAATATAATACATTGGGCAGGACATCCAAACGCTCACCTATCATTCATCAACCTCAAATACGGCCTTTTATCTGATAGATGTAAGTAGTAGCAACTGTATATGGCAGCCAAGTGTCTGTGTAGAGTGTGGAAGCTGAATAGTAGCGCATTCACTGCATGACAAATGGAGGCTTAGATGCAGCCACTTGCTCTTAAAATACTCTGTCATATACTTTTTTGGTCATACAGATAAAAAAAAAGTCTTTCGAACCTGTCAAGACTCTACGTTTATTTGTGTGCACTCAGAATGACAACAAAACGTTGTACTTTTGTAAAATAATTAAAGAAAACAGGATATGCTTTCTGCCGTCTCTGTGAACTTGAGAAACTCTCTATAGAAACATCTATAGAGAGTACAATGTCTACTTTTAAATGAACCAATTCAAATAGAAAACAAATATTCTGATTTTATGCAATTCATATGAAACATGCATGCAGGTGCATCACTACTGCGGAGGTGACGAGTCAGTGTCACCGACTTCATCTCTTAAGCCAAAAACAAAGAAAGAGCTAGTTTATCAATAAATTACTAAAACATTAATGCAGTCTCCCTGCTGTTTTTCCCTGACACATTCATTATTATATCTGCCGGTGCACTGTGGCAAGCTTTCTTTAAGTGCGCTTGAGCGATTATTAGGCTATGTAGGCAATTAAAGCCTCATTATTATGACTCATATGGTTTATTACTAAACGTGTGACTAATAGTAAACTAACGCTTAAAATAAACAACTACTATTGGCCCAAAAAAGTCTTTAGTCGATGGCAGCCCTTGTAATTATTGATATTCACTTTCTAGGGCATCTTTCTGCCATCAGGTTAAAAACCTAAGGCTAGTTTGCAAAAGCAGGCTTTTCAAAAATCGACTTTTATCTGTTGATCGCTGTAGCGCCACCGTCAGCCTGACTGGGGCGAGATTTAGTGACGCTGTAGACAATGAGAGTACTACCATCCCTCCAAGTTACAAGTCTCTACGACTTACGGTTTGGTCTGCACAATCACTTTTAGGTGGAGAATGCTGATCCTTGGCTATTCTAACAATTACAACAGGGTTTCAGCACCATGCTCTTGAATCTCTAATAACAACTCTGAATACTAGACAAGAATGCAATAAAAGTACAAGGTGAGATTGAAGTGCATAAGGTTCAGTAGTCCATTATGTACTATTTAGTAATTAGCCAATCAGCCATCCTAAAGGAATCCAGAATTAGACCTTTTCTAAACCAAAAAAGACTTAAAATGTTCAAAATTGTGACTATTGAAAGTCTGTTTGTTTATTCATTCAGATCATTTTGTGTATAATTATTAAGATATGTATTAAATATATAATAATTTTATACAATATTTAAATACATATTTTGATATAAATTAACATATATAATATTTTTAATTGCATACGTTGTATGTATTTTAAATATATAATATGTATATCTCAAATAACCCTGAAAAACTAAATAATTGCAGAATGAAACCTTGTTTAAATGGTAGTTACAGACTTTGGGGACTCCTGCGAACCAGATAATGAGGCAACTTGAGCTTCTTGTAAAAGCAGTGAAACTACTGTTGGATTCTGGGAGAGAAGCATTATTACCTGGGACCAACCACAAAGCTTTAAGGAGAGAGAATGGGGTTTCTATGAAACACAGGAGAGTCCTTTGGCAGCCAAATAAGAGTCTGTGTTCTTACTTTACCTCTGTTTCTGCCCATGTGTGGAAAGTGGATGTATAGAGAGATAAAAAGGCAGGACAGTGAAGAGGGATGGAGTGATTTTAGGGGGAGGAGAAAGGACAGAACTTCAGGTGAGAGCAGGATGAATGACGGAGAGAGAACATGAGAGATAAATGATGGAGAATTAATGTGGTTACAAATGAGAATGAAATGAAGTGGGTGTTAAAGAGACAGAGCGAGAAATAAATGAAGAGTGTGAGAGCAGCGGTACCTGTTGCCGTGTACGTGAGAGGCGCAGAAGGCGTAGCTGTAGTGCAGTAGTGTGGGGTCGATCATGGACCCTTTCTCTGCCCTCTCCAGCAGGTCATTCAGGTAACACAGGTGCCTGTGACACCCTCGCACTCCGTACCGGGCGCAGTACTCATCTAATACAAACACCTGACCTGGACTGAACCAACCCTGAGGAACACAATCACACACAAAAGTGCAGTTTCAGTAGTGTAAATGCGATTATACATGATAGTACAAATAGGACAGCTATAGCTCTAGCTGTATAAAGCTGGGTTACCAAGCAGGAGTATGAATCATTGAGTCTGTGGTCCAGTGTCAACCGCTGAACTATCTCAAACAGCGAAGAGTGGTCAAAATTGCAGGGGTTAGCCGAGATGAACTCGTCCATTCCATGTTTCTGTGCTCGGTCTGCATCTGTGTGTATGCGTGCATGTTAATGTATGGAGACAGAGACACATGAAACATACACATCTCAAAGGCACAGGAGTACACGCTCTTTATAGAAAGGTCTCTAACCTGAGCCAGATGTCAGCCTAAAAACTGTCATTGTCAACTTGCATTACGGTGTAAATTCAATCCAAGGTGCATTACAAGCGATGCTCGAAGTGCAAAATAAAACTCAGCAGGTACTCATGTTAAAAAATATATATATTTATTTATTTACTGTGTCTATAACAACAACAACAGCAACAGTAATAATATTAATAATAATAATAATACGTAAATATATTTGATATATTTTTAATATATATATATATATATATATATATATATATATACATATACACACACACACACACCTGTTTAAATTATATATGTTAAAACATATTTTTACTTTTTTTTTTTTTAATTTTTGAAAACCCTACACTGTTAAAAAAAAATGTACTGGTAATTTTCTGTCATTGGGACATTATCCATTATTTTTATATTTCCATTAACCCTAAAAAAAAAACTATGCAACAATGCAAAAGTGCAAAATACAGGTAAAACGCCTCTTGGAAATTGAAAATTGCTCCATATCTCCATATTAATAAAGTACATTGTGCCTTGTTTTTACTTATTTTTTACAGTGTATAAAGGCCTATATTCAGTATTTTTAGAAAGTTACTGAAAAAAATAAAAATAATAAAAATAAAAAAAATAAAATAATTTTGTCCCTGCATATTTACTTAACATTTTTTTTTTACAAATCATGTACAAACAAAGAAGGAAATTGGTGGTTGAATTAGCTCTAATTTCAAAGCAGTAGATTTGTAAAATAAATAAATAAATAAATACATACATACATACATATATAAATAAATAAATGGTAAAAAAAAAAATATATATATATAAAAAAGTGTCAACATGCATATAGTATCTATCCTTTCATTCTTTAAGAATGCATACAGAACGCAATAAAAGAGCAAGATTGACAAATTTGTACACCAGCATCATTATATTATTGGCTTTTATTCCCCCCTCAGTGTTTTGTCTTTTTTGTCTTGGTAATCCTGCAAGACCTGTCTGAGCCAATGTTCCTGTCTGGTCCTCCTAACCAAACAACAACTCTACGTTCACGCTTTTCCCCTCCTTCCCCATTCATTGCTCTGTCCGCAGGCCTCTGCCCCCCCTCAGGGAAGCCCTAATTAAAGAAACCCAGAGCCTCTAAACCCAGACCAGCGAGAGAGCCGGCAGTGGAGGCCCCCTACCCTCGCCATCTTTTGTCCATTAAAAAGACTAAATAAATTCAACAACACATTTTCCCTTTCCTCTGCAGTCGGTAAGCTTAGGTATTACATCTGGGCCTGCACAAATAAGCAGGGCCGTTTCTTAATCCTGCCACTGGTCAGGGGCTATTCTTATTCTAATGCCCCGTTTCAGCCAGAGGCTTTAGAGCTATACTGTATGACTGAGCCATTCAGCAGACACCTCCTCCAGAGCGTCGCTGGTTAGCACGTTAACTCAGGAACAGTACTTAAATTGCTTAGTTATATAATGGAAGGTAAGTTTTTGCTTACACAGTGGAAATTATAACTGTAGAATTTTTCGTTGAAATTCTTGTACAGTACAACAAATCATTTTGGTAAGACTTTACAGTATCTTTTATTAAAAACCTTAAAGGGACATTAAATAGTCTGCCCAATAATAAAAATTCTCTTATCAATTACTTGTTCCAAACATGTATGACTTGAAGAATTTTGTTTTTCTCACAACTGTGACTTTTTTCTCGCAATTCTGACTTTATAACATGCAATATCAAATTTATATCTCACGATTTGGAAAAAAAGGCCAAAATGTGAGAAAAAAAGTTGCAATATTGACGTTTTTTCCAGAATTGTGAGATATAAACTCATAATTGTGACTTTTTTCTCACAATTCTGATTTCATAATATGCAATTGTGAATTAACATCTTACAATTCTGAGGAAAAAAGCCAGAAATGTGAGAAAAAAAGTCAGAATTGCAAGTTTTGATCTCACAATTCTGACTTTTGTGATTTTACACTTTTTTTTTTTGCAGAATTGTGAAATATAAACTTGCAATTGTGAGTTATAAAGTCAGAATTGCAAGACATAAACTCACAATTGTGAGAAATAAAGTCAGAAGCCTGTTTCCGCCACTGAATCATTAAAAAAATAAAAAATAAAAAAATAAGGTAATTGCGAGATTTTATCTCACAATTATGACTTTGAATTTATATCTCGCGATTTGGAGGAAAAAAAAGGCCAAAATGTGAGAAAAAAGTCAGAATTCCGAATTTTGATCTCACAATTCTGACTTTTTTTCTTGCAATTGCAAGTTCACATCTCGCAATATTGACTTTTTTTCCAGAATTGTGAGATATAAGCTCACAATAGTGACTTTTTTCTCGCAATTTTGATTTCATAACACACAACTGTGAATTTACATCTTACAATTCGGAGAAAAAAAGCCAGAAATGTGAGAAAAAAAGTTCACAATTCTGCCTTTTGTGAGTTCGCACATTGTAATATTGACTTTTTTTCCAGAATTGCGAGAAATAAACTCGCAGTTGTGAGTTATGAAGGCAGAATTGCGAGTATAAACTTTTTTTTTCACAATTGTGAATTTACATCTCACAATTCAGAGAAAAAAAGTCAGAAATGTGAGAAAAAAGTCATATTTCCTAGTTTTGATTTCTCAATTCTGACTTTATTTCTCGCAAATATGAGTTTACATCTCGCAATATTTACTTTTTCCCCAAAATTGTGAGTTATAAACTCACAATTGCAAGTTATAAAGTCAGAATTTCGAGACATAAACTCACAATTCTGAGAAATAAGGGCAGAATTTGAGTTTACTCACAATATTGACTTTTCTTCCCCAAAATTGTGAGATATAAACTGAAATTTTGAGTTAGAAATAAAATAAAATCACAATTATGAGAAATAAAGTCGTAATTCTAAGATATAAAGTCAGAATTACGACTTTATTTCTCACAATTGCAAATGATAAAGTCAGAATTTCGAGATGTAAACTCACAACTGTGACTTTTTTTCTTGCAAGTCTGACTTTATAACACGCAATAGCAAAGTTATATCTTACAAATCTTAGAGAAAAAGTCAGAAATGTGAAAAAGTCAGAATTGTGAGTTTTTAGCACAAAAATAACCTTTTAATTTTTCATTCAGTGGCGGAAACATGCTTCCATATGTTTGGAATGACATAAGGGTTAATAAATTATGACAGAATTATCATTTTGGACTATCCCTTTAACAAACATTATCATATGCTAGAATATAATACTTAACAGATCAGTAGAGCCTAAATTTATGAAATTATGATTTATATTTTAATACATAAAATGGTGAACAAAAGTCTGAGACCATACTGAAAATCTGCAATTTAAAATCAAACTTAATCTTTTTATTATTATTATTTAAAAAAAAAAATTCTATAAGATAAATGTACAAATAATTAATAAAATATAAATAAAAATAACATAACAGTTGTGTAATGAAAAATATAGAATAGAAGAATTTTTCATGTTTGTACCCCATTGTATTCATATTTAAATGTTTATGAACACCTAAACCTGTTTAGCAATATATAATATTTAAGACTTAATAATGAAAGTTAAGATAAAGTGCTGCCGACAGGACATTTATATCATACATAAAATCATTCCACAACTTATCTCTTGTCTGTACATGGCGTTATAAGATATCCAAACACATAAGTTGAAGCCAAATGATCTGCTGAAATCAGCCACAGGTCAAAAAGGTGACATTGTGTCGTTCTCCTAAGTCTTAATATGAGCTTGTCATGTCTTTTTGACACTGGAATTGAGGGGAAGGTCTCTGGACAGTAACACACAATGACATTAGTCGGCTCTGTCCGAGCGGGGCAGAGGAGAAATGACACTGATTGATGGATTCTTTTCATTTATAGATCCTCTCTCTCGGAGAGTCCGAAGAGCGGGACATTTGGGGCTATTTAGTGCTCGCTTTTTTTTTTCTGTGCATGTGTCTGCACAAGCACACACAATGGACGGATCGGGAGTCTGAGATTCTGCCCTGGGCCGACAAGAGCTGAAGGGGCCAAATGACAGGACGGGTGCTCCTCTATGAGTGAGGGATGGACAGAGGGAGAAGAAGAAAAGGAGGGATGAAGAAAGGGGTGACAGCACAGACATACTTTATTAAGTGCTTTCTAATTTAATCTGCTCCTGAACTTGGTTTCTAACAATATGGCTGTGCTCATCAGGCCTGCAGACAAGTCCATACGTGAGCCTCTCTCAGAGCCCGTCGCTATTTCAGTCCTTATCACACTGGATTAGAAAAGGCTGGACGCTGGCTGACATCCAACATCAATCACCGCTTTCTTTGTTTCAGAATAATGAAGCTGTGAATGAGTTGAAAGATGAAACAAATTATTACTAACAGATTTTTTTTTACTGTTTTATTTTTATTAAAGTAATGGGGAGCAAGAGGGTATGAGATTGAGACATGTTGCAGCTCAGATTCAAACTGGTTTTGCCTGTATTAGCACTCGTAATTGTGTCACTAAGGCTGTGTACACTACGTAAGATTATATAAATATAATTATTTATTATATATATGGTTGCTGTTGTTGTTAAATTATACATCTTGTCTACATTGGGTGTAAGCCATTGTTAAAAAAAATAATTATTATTACTATTAGTAGTAGTAGTAGTAGTAGTAGTAGTAGTATTGTTGTTTTTGTTAAATAATATACTTAGGCTGTCTACACTGGGTGTATGCCATAGTTAAAATAAAATAAAATAAAATAAAATAATTTTTGTTGTTGTTGTTGTAATAATATTACAAATATTACTATTAGTAGTAGTAGTAGTAGTAGTAGTATAGTTGTTGCTGTTAAATATTATACTTAATATATTTAAATAAATAAATATTATTATTGTTGTTGTTAAATAATATGCTTAATTTATTTTAAAAAATAAATACAATTATTATTATTATTATTATTTGTATTATTATTGTTGTTGTTGTTGTTAAATGATATACCTTGAGGCTTTCTACACTGGTTGTAAGCCACGGTATAATAATAATAATAATAATTATTATTATTATTGCTATTGTTGGTGTTAAATGATATACCTTGAGGACATCTACACTGGTTTTAAGCCATGGTATAATAATAATAATAATATTATTATTATTATTATTTATTTATTTATTTTTGATGTTGTTATTGTTGTCGTTGTTCAATAATATACTTAGGCTGCCTACACTGGGTGTATGCCATGGTTTATGTATATTATTAGTACCTCAGGCTGTGTCTCTGATTTCAGTCCCCCCCCTACATACAGTGTATTTTTGCAGGTTTACACAAACAGCCAACAAGAAAAGGAGCTTTAGCATTTTTCTAGACATGAGGAAAGAAACAGTTAGTCTAAAACTGTTAGTAGTTCTATAGGAAAACAAATCAGAAACACTACTAAGACATGAAAAGGGCCACTATTTGTTAAATGTGTCAGTATAAGAAGGACTCGTCAAGATGTAGCACTTGTGACAACAGTTGCATCAGTTTATCTATCGTACAATAAAGAAACTGTATGACATCATCTGCTGAAAATTTCTATATTCCAGCTACATATTTGCCAACTCTCATTTTTTATCAAAATAAAATCACAAATGAATAAACCGTGTTGAATATTACTGGGTCCACTGCTTCAAGGACAGCACAAATCTTTTCAAGAACAATTGGAAACAAACAGCCAATGTTTTCCGATTGCATCCTAATCCCCACATTTAAAACTGCAACCACAACAATTTAATTTGCCGGTGTCGTAAGGTTAAAAGGAAAAAACGAAAACACTGGTGGCACGACTTTCTACAGATGAGAGAAACTGGTGTGAACTAGCAAGTAGTTATTTGGTAACATTCCACTGATAGCTTCCAGAAATAATCAGGGTGAAGATACACTGTTTTATTCATAGCATGTCACTCTTAACATGGTAATTACCAGCTGCTGAGGGGTGCAGAGCACGCCAGTGGTTTCACAGAATTCATTTAGCACAATAAATCAACAACTACAATAGAGAAAATCACTATAATTATATCATTTACCAAATTCTCCATTTGGTCGGAAATCTTTATTGTTAAATAAAGGCAACTGCTGTTGATTTCATCCAACAAGAAACTCGCTCACAAGGAACAGATGGATTTGATTTCGCACATGCTTTTCAATGTGAAACCCTGCTTTGATCTGAGAAGCCGTTGACCTGACGAAGCCATGTTGAGAGAAGGCAAATACGCAACTGCTAATCAGAGCAAAACATCCAGAAATAAAATTTCACATGCAGTCTAGTCTTCTAAATAAAAGTGTGTTTGTATCTCAGACCTAAAAGGAAATAAAATAGAAGGAGATTTGCTGAAGGAGGGATGGTGTGAGTTTTTTTTTTGAAGAGGAATAGCGAACAGCACATTGCTTGTGTCAGATAATCCAGATCGGCTTATCTGATCTGTGCCTGCTACAGGGAAGCACTTACCCTTCAGTCCGGCTACAAGAGAGCAGGGTAAGAGGGAACAAACCAGAGTGACATACAGACTCGCGTGGAGCAGAAGACAGAAGACAGCAGAGAGAGAGACAGAGAAAGAGAAAGGAGGAGAGAATATTCCCTTTACACAGTAAGCAAAGCATGAGAGAAGGAGGATCTCATACACTTATTCATACACACAGAAACGACTCTCTGAAAAGGGGAGAAAAGCATAAGATGTGGCAGGGAGGGTCATGACAGTTTAAAATACAAGAAAGGAAGAAACAAAGAAAAACCAAAAAAAAAAAAAAGCTAAATGAAAACAGAAAAGATGATGACTAATTAAAAGAGATAAATATATACAAAAGAAAACCAAAAGAGGGAAAGCAAAAGAAAGAAAGAAAGAAAGAAAGAAAGGAAAACCAAAAAAAGCTGAAATGAAAACAGAAAAAATAAGTAACTAAAAGAGATAAAATATATACAAAAGAAAACCAAAAGAGGGAAAACAAAAGAAAGAAAGAAAGAAAGAAAGAAAAAAGAAAGAAAGAAAGAAAGAAAGAAAAAGCAAAAAACAAAATTAAAACGGAAAAGATGATGGGTAATTTAAAAAAAGAGAGAAAATATACGCAAAAGAAAAGCAAAAAAGGGAAGGCAAAGGAAAAACAAAGAAAGAAAAAAGAAAGAAAGAAAGAAAGAAAGAAAGAAAGAAAGAAAGAAAGAAAGAAAGAAAGAAAGAAATAGAAATACCTAAGCATGTGAAAAAATAAAGAACAAAATAATGACTGAAGAAAGCAAATACACAAAAAATGTGAATGAACGAAAAGCAAAAGTAAAAGAGAGCTTATATAAGCTTAAGAAAAGTGAAAGAGTGAAAAGCAAAAGAAAAACAGCAAAAATTAAGTAAAAGAAAAAATAAGCAGAATAAAAGTTCAGACAATTGAAAGAACAAAGATGCAGATGTCAAAAGTAAGAAAAAATGAGCAAAATAAAAATGTACACAAATAAAAATACAAAAAAGAAAGAAAAGAAAAAGATCAAATGAACAAACGGGCAAAATAAATAAATAATCAAAAACAAACAAATACAGAAATAAAAGAATAATAAAATAATAAAGAAAAGATGTGGATTAATTCACTTTCAAATTTAAAATTTCCTGATAATATTTCCAACCCCACGTCATCCAAGATGTTCATCTCTTTCTTTCTTCAGTCGAAAGAAAATTAATTTTTTTGAGGAAAACACTCCATATATAGGATTTTTCTCCATATAGTGGACTTCAATGAGGGCCAACAGGTTGAAGGTCCAAATTGAAGTTTCAATGCAGCTTCAAAGGACTGTACACGATCCCATCCGAGGAATACATTTCTTATCTAGCAAAACAATATGTCATTTTCTCTTTTTAACTACAAAAGCTTGTCTACAATTAGCTCTGCGATTCACGTCTTTATGCATTGCGTAATCAAGTTAAAAAAGTCATGTGTGGTTAGTTCTTCGTCTGTGTACTTTGGTTCAAAAAGGCAGGGTAGATCTCATTTTCTCCTCCGATTTCAAAATCGTCTGACATCATTGTTTTTTGTACTCTGCCTACATCATGCGTGACCTTTCCAACGTGACTACGTAATGCGTGAAATCATTTGTGGTTAAAGAGTATATACATTTACATTTTTTTCAAAAAAGACCAATCGTTTCGCTAGACACGACTCTTGTTCCTCGGCTGGAATCATGTAGAGGCTTTTGAAGCTGCACTGAAACTTCCCATGGCTCCCATTGAAGTCCATTATATGAAGAAAAATCCTGGAATGTTTTCCTCAAAAACCTTTATTTCTTTTCGACTGAAGAAAGAAAGACATGAACATCTTGGATGACATGGAGGTGAGTAAATTATCAGGAATTTTTTTTTTTAATTTTGTAAGTAAATGCATCAAATCAAAGAATATGCAATGATGGAATGTATGTGGGATGCAAGATGAAAGATTTCTGACAGAATCAAGCAGTTCAGATGAAAACAAAGAGTGAGATTTTTCTCCCTTTTCACAACACCTATACAGTAAGTAGTTACTGTGCTCAGGAGGCTAACACTGTTGAGATTACACTCATAGGACATTAATGAGCAGTAGAGTGAAACAGGGTGTAAAAACATCAGCCGTGCGCTGTTTAAAACAGGAACTTATTTAACCGATGCTATACAAAGATTCTACGTAATAGCGCGACTGTTATGAAGAGTGTCATTATAAATGCAGCTCTGGCCCTGTGTGTGTGTGACTGCAGTCAGCATGTGTGGATCTGCAGAGTCTAAGTATTCATACTTACAGAACTGAGAGATGGGAGCATCAAGCTGTGGTGCTGTCCCTCCTTTGGCGTTGAGTTTCTGCACCTGGGTCGGGGGGACGGGCTTGTGGGACTGGCCCGTGGCACGGTACATCGCTTGAACCCACAGGATTCGATCTTGCTCATCATCGCTGGCGAAGATCACAGTGTCTCCCTCTTTCACAGCATTGAAGAACGCCCGACCACCATCCAAACCTGCATTCAACATATTGTTCATTATTTATACATTAAATGGAATGAAATACATCACTTTGTAATCAACAGTACATTGTAACCTGGTTGAACCAACAATACCTTCACGGCATTTTTTAAAAACTGGCCAAAGTTAATTTCTGCATATAATAATACATTCATTTTTTAATAACAGGAAAGTGCAGCAAGAGACAGTAAGAATGGGATCAGTACATTACATGATGGATGAGAACTTGCATGTGCATACATTTTTGACATTAATGTGCACTAACATTAGTTTCTTGTTCATCAAGGCTGCATTTATTTGATCAAAAATACAGAAAAAAACTGTAATTTAGTGAAAAATTGTTGCAATTTAAAATAACAGTTTTCTATTTTAATATACTTTAAAATATAATTTATTCCTGTGAAGCAAAGCTGAATTTTCAGCATCATTACTCCAGTCTTCAGTATCACATGATCCTTTAGAAATCATTCTAATATGCTGATTTAAAATCAATGTTGGAAACAGCTGTGCTGCTTAATACTTTTTTGGACCTGTGATACTTTTTTCAGGATTTTTTGATAAATAAAACGTTAAAAAGAACGTTTATTCAAAATGGAAATTTAGTTTTACAATACACACTACAAGAATCAAATGTTCCAAATAATATTAAGCAGCAAAACAGTTTTAACACTGACAATAAATCAGCAAATTAAAATGATTTCTGAAGGACCATGTGACACTAAAGACCGGAGTAACGGCTGATGAAAATTCAGGTATGTCACAGAAATAAATTATATTTTAAAGTATATTAAAATAGGAAACCAATATTAGAAATTGCAATAATATTTCACAATATTACTTCTTTCTCTTTTTTTGTATTTTTAATTAAATAAACAGCCTTGATGAGCATTAGAATCTCAATTAAAAACATAAAAAAATTTACTGATCCCAAACTTTTGAATTGCAGTGCATGTATAGAGTATGTTTTCAAGAACAACAACAACATTATTATTGTTGTTGTCATTGTTGTAGCAAGAAATAATAATTAATAAATTGCATTAATAATTATTAAATGCTGTAAAAAAGTAATAATAATGCTAATTATTAGTTGCATGATAGCCACAGCCAATGTGGCAATTCAGTTGTACTAAATCATCAGTTTTTACTTGGCATTACTGTTAATGCACTAAGATGAACTACAAATAAAAGTATATTCATTAACTGAAATAAATCATGATTTATTAATCAGGAAAAATAAATATGAATCAAGACTTATCATATTATATTAATTATTAGTTGCATGACAGCCAGTGCTTTAATTAATGTAGATTTAGAATCTTATTTTAAAAACATAGTTGCTTTTTCTGGCATAACCTACAGTAAGCAAGCAAGCTATGTAGTAAGGTTGATATATTTATTTTATTTATCAGTTAATATAGATGTGGCCACCTAAATCACATTTTCTGGTTACCTCGCAAAACACTTTTACAGTGTAATTGATTTAAATGAACAGATATTGTTTGATAATTGTTGTAATTTATTCCATTTATTTCACAGCGTTTAACATACAGTGTTTGAATATGCGTAGACTATGACTAATTCATTAGTCAAATATCAGACAATATAAAAATAAATAAACATTATTCACTCTTATGTAACGGCACAGACACTATAAGACCGATCAGATGTCCAGTGTACACTGTGCATAATGTATTATGCAAAGATACAGAAGGTTTCAATGAAACATAATTGATCTTAACTAGTTAATTACCTGTGTTTGTTAAACACTAATAAAATGAGTCACCTATTCATAGAAATAAATGTGCATGGATCCTAGAAACACACGCCACCTGCTGGTCTGACAGCTACCTCTACCCACCTTATTTTGCAATGAGGAAGCAAAGTCTTAAAAATAAGGTGGATAGAACAGGTAAGGACTAGATTCCAGATTTTTATTTATTATTTGTCATCGTTTGTAGCATTCTGATTGGCTGCATTGACCTGGCTGAGGGTCGGTGTAATCCACAGTGTATCCGTCCAGCTGGAGAAGTTCAACAGGTTCTGCTTTCTTCTCCCTGTAGCTACACATGGCAAAGGTGTACTGGCTCACCTAGAAAAGAATACTTTCACATTAAACACACATCATTTCTATGACAAATTATGAATAACACTAGAAGTGCAAAACCCAAACAGAAATATCTACTTCAGGCTAGTGATAGGGTTCAAACGGAGGGTGGCATCTCAGAGGGAGGCTGTCTTGGTCACTGACGGTGTAGGGTTGGACTTGCAAGGTTTTGTCCTGCCAATCAAACGGGCCTGACAGAAGAGTGTGGGATGACACGCTGTCACTCCGGATGCGAGTCGTGCAGTTAGGTGCCAGTCATACACGCATTCGACACACACACAGACGTTCTCCGGCCTCATCCGCAGCATTACACCAATCCAGCGCCTCCATCACCTCTGCTGAAAGTGGCAGCCCTCTCTCACTCCGTCTCCGAGTGACATGATAAATTCAATGTCATGTGTGTGACGGGCACTTGGGCTGGCTTCGGGGGCTCAGTGTGGCTTGGTGGCACCCAGGTGCCTTCGGGACGCCACCGGGGCACGCACACCCCCCACGCTCGCGCATGCACACACACATACGCACGCACGATCTCCCATCAATCCGCTGAAGTTCGGGCCTGTCAGAAGCCGGAACGGTCGCTGGTGGGGCCATTGACCCGCTGTCAAACCGACAGTTAAAGGATTTTAAATGACTTTGCTTTCTGATTACCCCTGCATGCTTTTGCTCTTTTAAATAACCTTGTTATTGTCGACGCTCTGCAAATTGCATTGTGGATGAAGAGAGCGGGAGAGCGGGCGCAAATCGATCACTAACGGTGGAAATATAAAGCCGAATGCCAGACACACAACCCGAGCCCCTCCGGGTCACTCGAACGCATTACCATATTCAGATGCGTAAGGCTGAATGCCTGAGCCAGAGCATCGGAGACGAGATGAGGGGAAAGAGGAAGCGAGCGCAGAGCGTCTGCCCGCTGTTTTGTCACATCGCCTACCAACCGTAAAATAATTAGACTTCAGTTTGAATCATAATGCTGGCCTTATGCTGTCAACTTACTGACAACAAGGGCACTTAGAGGCACAAAGATAGACCGTTTGGCCATCAGTGCTCTGTGAAGGATAGAGATGTTAAAATAGACAATGATTTTCCGTATTCATAGACTTAAGCAACACTGAAGAACTGAAATGGCAGGGTGGAGCCACGGGGAACTCTGTCACCACCTTTTCGCGACACCTTGTTTCAAAGCCAGCCCGTGTCAAACAGGAGCCCTAAATGGTCTCCATGGTGTGGTAATAATCTATGAATAATGCAACAGTGAACTCACACCCTCCCTGTAACACAAACCTTACATTAAATGCAGGGGCATTTACATAGAATCGCTCAGAGTGTCAATCAAACGCTGGTCATTCACAGATAAGACTTTTAGTATGTGAAATATTTCGTTAAATTAGTAAGAATGCATTAAAATAACCCAAAGTGACACTTCTAATTTCCAGTTTGAAAAAGCGGTAGTTTTGACATTTCTATGCACCGATATACATTGAAAATAAGAAGAAATGTTTCCAAATCAGCATATTTGAATAATTTCTGAAGGATCACGTGACACTTAAGACTGAACTAAAGATGCTAAAAATTCTATTTTGTGGTCATAAATTTTAGAATATATTTTGAAATATATTTAATATTTTAAAATATTACCTTTTACTGTATCTGTAATATATAGTAATCAAATAAATTATTAAATAGTTAAATAAATGCAAATCTCACCTCATGCAAAATTTTTGAAAGGTAGTGTACATAAAAATATTCATTGTAATAGATTAAAAAAAACCAATGTTAATAACAGGGTTCGTTAAACATCGTATAAATTTAATTTAGCTACTTTTTGGAGCTATTGCTGCATGATCTGACCCTTACAATGACTGTTGGTGTAATCTAATGAAATTACTTTGATTAAAAAAAAAAAAAAAAAAAAAAGTCAATTCTTTAGTCAAAAATGCATGATAGACCTTCCGTAAATCTTATAACAAAGATTTTTAACATAAGAATAAAAATAAATGACAATTTAATCAATGACTAACTTAAATTTAGTACATTTTCTTCAAATTTAGTACATTCCGACAGGAATATTCTAACATCATAAACAGGTTAAATATATATGTTTGCAAAAATGTAAACAAAATAAGAAAATAAATGATTACTTGATTATTTGAAGAAGAGATCTACAGTTCCTTTCAAAATAAAGTAAAAAAAATCATGAATTAAAACTGTGACACTACAGCTATAACACAAAAAAATGACGTACCACTTTACAATAAGGATTATTAGGTAAGATAAACTAAGAATGAACAATACTTCTACATTATTTATTAATCTTGGTTAATGTTAATTTCAGCATTTACTAATGCATTATTAAAATCACAAGTTGTGTTTGTTAACATTAGTTAATGCACTGTGAACTAACATGAACAATGAATGACTGTAGTTTTATTAATTAACATTAACAAAGATTAATAAATAGTGTAATATATGTATTGTATATTGTTCGTTCATGTTAGTTAATTCATTAACCAATGTTAACAAATGACAACTTATAAAGGGTAGTATATACAGTTCATCTAAAAAATAAAATAAAAAAAATATTTGACATAATTTTCTTCAAGTCAGTACACATTGTTTCAAAGCAGCTTTGCAGAAAAGCATGCCGTTAATATTAGATCTCATAATAAATTAAAATAAAGAAATTTAATAAAGTATTCCAAAAAATAAACGAAACTGTGTACGTGGCATAATGCATTTTATATATTTTTAAAATGCAAATAAAGCATTCAAGATGCTGTGACGTATTCTGGAGTTTACGTGTATGCTTACGTTAACATTTACATTTACGAGACGAGGGCTAGACAGATGGATGTGTTGACGTTTGTGTGAATACTTATATAGGATTTAACACAGAGAAGAAACAACAAAAAGCAGAAAGGAAACAAACAAATGGAAAGTGTGAAAGCAAAATCAAACAAAACAAAGCACGGACACAAAAAGCGCATTCTGGCATATTTTCTTCCCCACCCTGACATTCGAAAACACGAACGGGCATCGTGTAATGTTTTTCGCTCGCATGCACAACAAGCACACAGACACACGCACGCAAACACTAAGGTAAATAAATAACGTCAGTGTATTGACTGTTGTTTGTCACTTGCTGTAGCCGTAGCTGCGAGCGACTGGTGGGCGTGTGATGTGGGCTCTTTTAGCTGCGAGTGCTGGTCCTTTACTCTGTCAAGCCGCCTGTCAACTTTTAGCTCTCAGACATGTTACAACCCACCGCAGAGGAGCTGACTGAACAGCAAACAATGGAGACAGAAATAAAAAAGGCTCCAGCGAAAGTACCTGACGCAGTGCTCGATCAGAAAGAGCCGGGAATCTAGTCTACTCCACTGAAGCGGTTTTGATGCATACAATGGAAAGGAAATGCACAGCACTTGATAAAAAAATCTGAATCAAAAGGGCAGGAAACGGTCTCCATTAGAAGTGACACCAAGGTGAAAAATCACATACCTGCACCAAGACGAAAAATCTCTTCTTCCATCTTTTCCACAGGTTTTTCCCAATGGCCCAAAGGTATCTGTGAACAGACGCAGAGCAGGTGTTGCATCATAGTGTGGAGATACAGCACACTGGATGTGTTGTTCTTAATTTGGGTGATAATGGGCCACTGTTGCCTTTCTCTCTGACTTTGCTTCACAGAATCATTTAAATTTAGTACACTGCGACATCATTCTAACATCATAAATATAGGTTAAGTATATGTGACCCTGGACCACAAAACCAGTCTTATGTTGCATGGGTATATTTGTAGCAATAGCCAAAATTACACTGGATGGGTCAAATTTATAGATTTTTCTTTTATGACAAAAATCATTAGGATATTAAGTAAAGATTTCATGAAGATATTTTGTAAATTTCCCACCGTAAATATATCAAAGCTTAATTTATGATTAGTAATATGCATTGCTATGAACTTCATTTGGACAACTTTAAAGGCAATTGTCTCAGTATTTAGATTTTTTTGCACCATCAGTTTCCAGATTTTCATATAGTTGTATCTCGGCCAAATATTGTCTATTCTACATCAACAGAAAGCTTATTTATTCAGCTTTCAGATGTAAAAATCTCAATTTCGAGTCACATTTGTTTGCACAAAATGTGAACAAAATAATAAAATTAAATAAATGCACTGAGAAGACTTTCATATGCTATGAACAGACAAAAATAGGCATTTGATTATTTGAAGATGACATATATGGGCCATTCTACAGAATTGGTGCAATTAAAAAGCACTTAAGTATTCAACTCTTATTATCTATGGAAATTCACAATAATATTTAAAAATATTAGTAAGCTTAATATATATATGTATAAAATCATAATTTAGTAGGCATTTGCAATTGGGAGGTGGCTGTCCCGAACCATAACCCCTAAATTTCAACTTATGAAAATGATATTGAAACAATTTTTGCATTTTAATCCATTGTTGTTTTTAAAAATATATCTGAGATATTTTTTTTCCTCTCTCTCTGTAAATGATGAAGTTTTATGTAAAAAAAAAAAAAAAAAAAAAAAAAAGGTGTAGCATAATGTTCATGTTTTAGTCCATTGGCTGTGTCTGATTTTAACTACACCCCTACATTTATGATCAGGAAATATTTATGTCACTCTCAACATGTCATCATTGTTTCAGTAGTGACAAAAGGAAACACAATCCTTTATTTGGGGGAAGTTTTAGTAATTAAGTATGTGGGTTAAAATTCTGTAATGTGATGTGGTCACCACCAAAACATTACTTTCACTACCGTAAATGTGTAGTAACGATTGAAACGTGCAATGTTTTGTCAAAAATAAAGTATACTGAATTATCAACTAAAAAGTTATGATAGTGTTTGGTTAAATGTATATTCAAACTAATGAATCCTTAAATTTAAAATCAGTATGATCAACTTTTTGCTTTTTACAAAGAAACTGGATTCATGTATGAAATACAACCAATGTCATTAATCATACTTGAAATATTGTTAAAATCGTAATTGTTACTGATTTACCTCTGAAAACCTACAAGGAAGACGTAAGGAAAAACTTAATAGATCAATATGACCCTTCTTATTGAATCAATTCTGTGGAATGGCCCATATAGTTCCTTTCAAAATAAATTACATGTTGAAAAATGCTACAACTATGACATTACAGCTATAATACTAAAATATGTTGATTAATCAAGTATGGTATATACAGAAGAAAATCTTCCTGTTAATATTTATAGTATATACTTTATATTTTGCAACAATAGAAACAATCAAGCAGTGGATGTTTGATACATAGTACGTATTGCCACTAGTACAAGTACACTGCATATATGCGAATATAGTTGGACATGGATATATTTAAATTTATAAAATGAGCTGGTGAGAATTAGCCAGTTATATGCTATATATCATACACTACCAGTCAAAAGTTTTTGAACAGTAAGATTTTTAATGATTTTTAAAGAATTTGCTTCTGCTCACCAAGCCTGCATTTATTTGATACAAAATACAGCAAAAGCAATAATATTGTGAAATATTTTTGCTATTTAAAATAACTGTTTTCTTTCTGAATATATTTTAAAATTTATTCCTGTGATCAAAGCTAAATTTTAAGCATCATTACTCCAGTCTTCAGTGTCACATGATCCTTCAAAAATAATTCTAATATGCTGATTTGCTGTTGAAGAATTTTTTTTTCAGGATTTTTTGATGAATAGAAAGATCCAGAGATCAGCATTTATCTGAAATAAAGAGGTTTTGTAACATGTTATAGGGGGGTTATAGAAATTAATACTTTTATTTAGCAAGGATGCTTTAAAATTGTCTATTTCAGATTAATGCTGTTTTTCTGAACTTTCTATTCATCAAAGAAACCTGAAAAAATTATACTCCGCTGTTTTCAACATCATAATAATAATAATAATAATAATAATAATAATGTTTTTTGAGCAGTAAATTAGAATCATGTCACTGGAGTAATGACGCTAAAAATTCAGCCTTGAAATAACAGGAATAAATTAAATATATTAAATATTTAAATATATTCAAATAGAAAGCAGTTATCTTAAATAGTAAAAAAAATTCAAAATTTTCCTGTTTTTGCTGTATTTTGGATCAAATAAACGCAGGCTTGGTGAGCAGAAGAGGCTTCTTTAAAAACATCAAAAATCATACTGTTCAAAAACTTTTGACTGGTAGTGTATATCGCTGAATGAATATTTAAAATGTAAAAATATAAAAGAATCCATTAACAGAGGATGACCTATGAGTTTTCCCTCAGCAAGTACAGTGAATTTTAATGCAAGCAAAGAAACAGAGATGGATTTTCAGGTGTAGATTTAGTGCCCCCTAATGGAGAAAACAGCAAACTGCACTGAACGCAAAAGAAGATCACAATATCTAGTTTACCATGACCGATCTGATGATGATGATTAATAAAATAAAACAAATAAAAAAATGTATATATACATTTAAAAAAAAAATGCATAAAATCATTAAAAATCAATCCATATATATGCATTGTACAAGATACAGCGTACAGATCTCAAATGCCTCTGCAATTAATAATTTGTTACTGTGTCCACTAGATGGAGCCAAAAGATCAGAATAGTGGTGAGGCCACACGTTCATTGGACCAGACTGAGTTAACAACTGTTTCCTGTCAGTGTTGGTGGAATGAGTTGTCCTGAGTTTGTGCATGTTGAATCTATTCAACAACTTACTAAAATCTATTCAGTTTTGGGTCAGAAATGAAAAGGATGAAGTTGTCACTTACCCACAGTGCTTCATGTTCTGTGGTTTGTCCATACGGACAGCCAATTTGATCTTCAGGTCATCTGGACAACCTTTGGCAACAGTCATTTTATGGAGCTCACATTGTTTGGGACTATTGGGTGTTGGATGCAACACAACCTGGAATCACATTATGAGAGATATTATTTTTTTTAATGATTAACAATTAAAATGTTTCTGTTTAAATTGTTCTTTTTAAAAATGTTGTGAGAGACCACCATTATAATTAAAAAATAATATTATGATTTAAAATGTATAGGAAATGATTTTTAACACAATTTTTCACTTTATGCTGATAATATAATTTAAAAAAAAAGTATTGTTTTAATTTACAATAATGTTAAACAGAAACATTTTCATTAGTGGTCATACTGTACATATTGCATATCTAGCCCAAATATGGGAAAGTTAGGAAAAGTGGGACACTGCAGCTTTCCAGTAATATCTGTTCCCACCAGGGTTCTGATTCATCGCACATCAGACCCCATTATTTTCTCCCTTGACTTTGAAGTCATCTATCATTTGCATAAAAGCCGACATCAGCACCTTATCTTTCAGTTTTTATATCAGTGCGGGCTTATTGTTTAGAGAGAATGAGTGATAGAAAGAGAGAGAGTGGGATAGAGATACTCCATGCCTCATTGACTCAGCACTGGATCAAATCCATTAGAACAGCTACAGGCACGCAGGGGGGCTGCTCATTTTGGAGAGCTTAGCGAAACCATTTTAGTGCCGATCACCTCCTGATGGCAGAACTGAGCTCAGATCAGTGCTGACTGCTTAAAGAGTGTGGGCTAAAATGAGCTGTGATGGGTTCTGTGTGTGTGTGAGTCTGACCCGTCCCAGCTCTTTGTCCTCCAGTGCCAGCACTCCTGTACTCTCCGTGAAGAGTTTCACCTTTACTGCTGGAAGTGGGTGAGTGGTGGTGAAGTCTCCTTGAGTACCCCAACTAAACACAGAGAGAAAGAGAGATTAAATCCGTGGTTTTCAAGCTGGTTTTGCAATTAGGGGTTTTAAAACTATAATCATAATAATAACATGTTACAGAGACAATCTCAATTTGCACACACACACAGAATTATGATATGCAAATCGTTTACGCATATTCAGCAGCCTACTTAGAGGAATGGTTCATCCAAAAATGGAAATTCTGTCACCATTTAATCACCCTCCACTTGTTCCAAACCTGTTTTTCTTTCTGCTCAGTACAAAAGAACATATTCTGAAGCATCTTGGTAATAAAACAGTTGTTAGCCATTGACCTCCATAGTATTATTATTTTTTTCCATACTACTGAAGTCAATGGCTACCGTCAACTGTCTGGTTACCCATATTCTTCAAAATATCTTCTCTTGTGCTCAACAGAAGAAAGAAATTCAAGGAGGTTTGGAACAACATGAGGGTGACTAAATGATCACAGAAACATTACAAAACTGCAATAATAAGTCAATAATAATCTGTACATTACTTTCTTGTTAAAAAATAACATTTGAAAAAGGTTGATATATTATTTTTGATTACAGTATTTAAATTATTTGATAATTGACGCATTATATTTAAGTTTAGTGGAAACTGTTCTCTATTAGTCTCTCAATTTCAAAGTTTGGGTTCTTTATTTATTTTATTTTATTTTTAAAGAAATTAATATTTTTATTTAGCAAGGATGTATTAAACTGACCAAATGTGACCGTAAAAATGTTTAATTTCAAATAAATGCTGTTCTTTTGAACTTTCTATTCAAAGAATCCTTTAAAAATACATCACATTTTCCACAAAAAAATTACTGAAACTGTTTTCAACATTCATAATAATAAGAAATTATCCTTGAGCACCAAATCAGCATTTTAGAATGATTTCTGAAGACAAAAAAAAAAAAAAAAAAAAGTTTTTAATTAATTAATTCATATTATTTATATATATTTTTTTATTATAAATAATAATTATTATTTATTTTGTTATAATAATAAAATAATAATAGTGTTTTTGATCAAATAAATGCAGCCTTGGCAAGAAAAAGCAACACTTGAAAATCTTACCAACCCCTTTTGAATGTAATTTTTTTTTTTTTTTAATTATTATGAATCTTTCCAAAATATTATAGAGATACACCGCTATTTTATTGGCCGATTCTGATTTATTTATTTTGTGACCTGCCGATACCAATTTTTGTCAATTCCGTTTTTCTTTCTACAAACTATTACTGACAGCATATACAAACAAATATACTTTTTTATATGCAAAATAATTAAACAATTATAATTCACCTTCAACTGCACTAACTGAAATAAGTATAGCAAAACAGACATCAATGATTCTTTTAAATATGAAACCAAACCACCAGTAGATGGCAGCAAATAACCGTTTTAATAAGTCATTAATTCAACCGATTTGTTCAAATAACTGATTGATTTAGAAATTATCCAAGTTACTGTTGGGTCACTGAATCATTGACTCACTCAGTTCATTAAAAAACATGGTTTTGTTCAGTAGCAAAACACAGCAATGTTGTTTAGAGATACACAACTGTTCTGCTGTGGCTTTGATTAGAACTATTTTTGTCAATATTGTATCTAAAAACTCTTAATACTACATTGATATTGGCAGATACTTGGGAAAAACCTCTTGAAAATGAAATTTTTACATGCGGATAAGAGTGTGAGCGTAACTGCCTGGGCCGCTTGCAATGGACTGGCACAAAATTGGCAAGACGTGAGGCTGACCAGCCTGTCACTGGTTGGAGCTGATCATGCAAAAAAAAATCTACTGATTCCGGTCGCTGGCCAGTTGATCAGTGCATCCCTAAAAAGCATCTCTTTGGTGGTTAATACACATTAGTGGTGCCAGTGTACTCAGCATAGGATTGAGTCCGGTCTGAATCTACTTGTGCCTATTAATAAAATGGCAAAAATCCAATATGGGGTTTGTTGGCTTGTCTGGCAATACACTGTGTGTGTGCATGTGTGTGTGAACATGAAAGTATTTGTGATGCATGTGCATGTCTGTGTGCGCATGTGCATGTGCTGGTGTGTGTGTGTGTGTGTGTGTGTGTGTTGTGATCCCTTGAGATGAGGGGGGCAATCATCTGGCCACAGTGCACGGGGGAACAGAGCGCAGTAAACGGGTCTCCATGGCAACCCCCTCTGAGCCTGGCTCCCTCTAGAATGCCTGGGGTGAGGCTGAGGGTACACGGACGCTGTGTCTTTATGCATGTTTGTGTATGTGTATTTGCTGTATTGGTGTAATGCGCCGCTCAACCTTCCTTCACATCAGCGACTCACGGGGGATGTCTGATGCATATTTGGCTCATGGCATTGAAACGAACTCTTTGGAAGTAACGATAAGTGCTGTTAGCAAGCATGCCATCAATACAACAACATGAAAAATGGGTTTTAGTAGAACTCGCTGTATAGTTGAAGGCTGCAGCTACTGGGCACAGCGTGTGAACTGTAAACTGCTGTTTAGTATCAGCAGCCACCTGTGGCACAGCAGATTATATATATATATATATATATATATTCATTTTCAATATCTATCTATCTATCTACACTGTAAAAAAAGTTGTTTCAACTTAAAAAAGTGTTCATGCTGCCTTAAAATTTTAAGTTTAGTCAACATGCAATGTTGATATTTGATTTGAGTAAACTTAAAATTTTAATGCACGAACACTTAACAAAGCTACATTTATATGATTAAAAAAAACAGTAATATTGTGAGATATTATTACAGTAACTGTTTTCTACTGAAATATTTTTTAAATGTAATTTATGTGTTGGTAAAGCTGAATTTTCAGCATCATTATTCCAGTCTTCACTGTCACATAATCCTTCAAAAATCATTCTAATATGCTAATCTGATGTTGAAACAGCTATGCTGTTATGCAAAGGAACAGCATTTTCTGAAATAGAAATCTTCTCTAAATAATGTAATGTTCCTGGCTGTCATCTTTGATAGCTGAAGTTGGTAAAACATGAATGTGAATGTCCTCATAACAATCTGGCATCAGATCTTCTGCCTGCTGCAGAACAGCTGTCTGATGACACTGATATGACCACAAGCTGTAAATGTGTGTGTGTGTGTGTGTGTGATTAAATCGTGTTCTGCCACACACTGAGGAGTCTTTTAGAACCTGTTATTAATGTGCACGAGTCGTCTTACACACACATTTCACATAGGCTTTCTTTCATTTGCTCAATGAGTCATCACTATGTGACCATTTGCACACAGAAGAACAACATTACTGCACTCACATTACAGACATTGAGACACTGGCTCAACATATTTTTAACAGGCTACAGTGCCTGGTATTATCATTTAATAATTATAAAATCGCATGGTTACTGGGGCACCATTTCAATTTTAACAACAAGTCCCAGAGGGACAGGAGTACATCATGACAGCAAGACAAAAATGAATCACTTATTGACTGCATTGACAAAATTTGCATTAATGCTTTGAGTTTTAAAAAGAATTTGACATTTTTCCTTTTAAATCCATTTCTTTAATCAAATCAAAACCAGTATGCCATATTATTGAAGTTTTAATTTGACCAATTTTTAATTTTAATCACACGTTGTTTCACCAAGCTCTGTTTGATTGCATTTTAAACTGTCTATTCAATGGCATATTCTGAATAATCTGAAATATGATGCTTCTTTCTTTTAAATAACAATAAATTCCCTTGAAATGAGCCTCTGTTTACAATATGCATTTAGAAACGCATTACTAAAATGTCAGGAGTTGCCATATCAGTGTTGGCAGAGAGTGAGCCATATATTTGTATTCATTTGCATGTAAATGAAATCGACTGTATCAGTGCATAAGGCTGCTAATACAAATAAAGCCAGTAGGTGGCAGTAGAAGAGCTTACATTTCTACATAAAACCACCAATATTTTAAAAAACATTCATATTTTATAATGCCTAATGTGAATGATTTCTAAACACTATTTTAATTTCTCACTTTTGAGCCAAAAACTGAACATGTCCATGTGCCCCTGGTCCAGAAATCCCTTCTTGACATGATAACAGAGAATCAATATCAAATTTGTGACTATATCTAATTGTTGCACAATAAACAAAACCAAATAGAACGATGCACCAAATAATTTTTTTTAGCATGTTTAGATCTTTATTCTAAGCTGCCTATTGCTAATTGAATTCTAACAATTCTAAACTTTAAATTTCTGCATCTGGATTTTAATATCCATTATAAAATATAGCCTTTGTAGTAAGTGCATATTAAATGTAGTTGTGAGAGATTTACGTGTGATTTCCAGGTCAAGGCTGAACTTACTGAGCAATCCACAAAAATACAAATATACAATTACCCACAAAATTTGGCCTGCTAAATGTGGGTAGAAGTTCACTGCATCTGTATCATAACACACTGTAAAAAAAATAAAATAAATAAAAAATACAAAGACTGCACACACACATGCACATACAGTGAAACACTTCTCAGCAAAGCTCTCTGAGTTATATAATCCAAAGTGCCTAAGGCAACACTACAGTGACACAACAGAGCAAAAACAGGACCAGTCACATATAAAACCACTGCTTTCCTTACAAATCAAAAATAGTTTGTGTTTAAAGCACATAACAATGAGTATGTACTTAAATAAACTGTATTAAAGGGGTCATCAGATGCCCATTTTCCACAAGTTAATATGATTCTTTAGGGTCTTAATGAAAAGTCTATGATATAATTTGGTTAAAAATTCTCAATGGTAGTGTAAAACAACACCCTTTTACCTTGAGCTCTGCAAAACCCATTCAACCCATTCTGAGGGATTGTTCTTTTAAACACCCCGCCCCTCTCTACTCTCTGTGGAGTGATGAGCCTGTTTACTTTAGCTGAATTTAGCCGAATTTAGCCATGTTTAACCGCAAAACTTGGTAACTAGCACGTTATTAGGAAAGGTGATTGCAGAGATTCATAAAAAAACCCTTATACTCACTTCTGCTGTAAGTGAAGCTGGATCACGAATGATTTGCGCAAAAACAGATGGATATATGTAGATCAGGAGGCTTGTTCCCTTCACAAACAAACGTAATCCAGTGCATCTTCAGTGGCTCAGATGTCAGGAGTAAATGACGACCACTGTGTTCATAATTACATCCAGCAACACAACCTCAATCGCAATAAAATTAAGGTTGAACCACTGATCACCCAGTCACGTGGATTATTTTAACAATGTCTTTACTACCTTTCTGAGCCTTGAACACAGTATTGCATTGCTGTCTATGCAGGGTCAGAAAGCTCTTGGATTTCATCAAAAATATCTTAATTTGTGTTCTGAAGATAAACTAAGGTCTTACGGATTTGGAACGACATGAGGGTGAGTAATTAAAGACAGAACTTTCATATTTGGGTGAACTAACCCTTTCAAGCACAGCCAATTGCACTTATCTAAACTATGCACAATTACATGGTTAGGAGTATATAGAATTGTTTTTTTTCCCCTGCTGTTCGTGACCCTTTTATAACAAACCTGCCAGCCATTTTTGGGTCACAACACACCAGCTAAAAGCGTCAAAAGTCAAAAGTTCTGCCTCTCTAGAACAAATGCAGAATTTGATACATGACCTACTAACAGAAAGCCTTTAATTTTCCTAGTTTTCATGTAAGTCTGTTTGAACAGGGGGTCACGGCAGTATTCAATCACTAAAAACTGCTGCCAGAAAAAAAATCTGAGCACTCAAATCCAAACATAGGTCCAATCTGGCAGACTTTATCAGACTCAAATACACATATGACTTGAAACATTGCTTTTTTCATTCATCATAACCACTCCCCTTTCATATTTCATAAAAGTGCAGTTATGAAAGCAAAAGCCACTTCAAGACAGGTCTTTGTAGCCCCCTTCCAGCCCCCGAGCAGACTTGGAGGCTTACAACAGCAGCCTTTCTTTCCCTCATTTTTTCTACTTCCTTGTTTTTCCTCACTCAAATCCTCACAAGAACACATATGTTCTTTAATTAAAGAGATGTGTTGGGATCAGTCCCTACGGTCTTAAGGTGTCTGATCAAATAGGTACAAAACGCATGTCTCTTAGCAGTTTCCTATCATTCTTTCATTTTCCCAGACTCCCTCTCATCTATCCTCACATGGCTCTACCCCTGAGACCCAGCAGGCTTTTAGCATTACAGCAAGCTCTGGAAAAATGTGCGCCAAATGTGTGTGTGAATGTGAGAGCTTGTTGATCCGAGCAACTGTGTATATTTATTGGAAAGAGATGAGCAGTTGTGTGTGTGTGTGTATGTGTGTGTGTCGGCTGGATGCATTTTTTTTCTGTCTTTTACAATTGTTGCATGTCAGATTGTACGATGTGACCTCAGTGAAACTGGGCAAAAGCCAAAGCTCATCAATTGTCTTGTATGTCAGGCTATGCATTATATATCTTTGCAGACTGTGGTCATGACTGACAGCGTTGACTAGGCATTTTACATCGTCAGCCTCTCACTGTCACATTCTGACATTCTCATTTAAACACAAAATGTAATATGTACTGTACAGCACAAAACCAATCAAGCCCCTCTGCTAATGCTTGCAATGTTTTGTCTCGAAAAAGTTTTCTGTCTGAGAGTAAAAAAGAAGGTAACTGTGAGATGGTTTAAAAATGAAAAAAAGTCAAAATGACAAAATCTAGTCAAATTGTGAGATATTAAGTCAAACTGTGAGACAAGATAAGCTCAGTTATAAAAACGAAGTTACAATTGCAAGACATAAAGTCATATTGTGAAATAAAAAATTGCATACACTGAAGAAGAGACAGCTGACTGTTAGTTGACTGCTCGTTTTAGAGTGAAATCAAGGTAATTTTGCAGCAAGACCATAATGTAAAAGGGAATTTTCATTATCAAGAGATGACCTTCTACGACAAAAGAAATCATTTACAATTCTAGAAATGCGACACAAATCAGTGTGAGTGTGAGTGTAAGCTGACCAAATGAGTGGGTGAAGTATGTGTGTGAAGTGTGTGTGTGTGTGTGGTGTTTCCTTTCTCTCATGCTCAAATCATTCTCCTCACACACACAAATAAATATGATAGGTCTGGTTGAGTAATGCGATCAGCGTACAGTTTTCGTAAGTGTTGATTGCATGCCCAGAATTGTTACTTCATCATTAAGCGTTACATCTCACTGCAAACTGAATGGGCCTACTGTGTACACAATAATGAGATCAACTGATCATGTAATGAGCTAAATAATACACACACACACACAGCCTCAGCAAACAGCATTTGACAGGATTTGAGATTAAGTTCCTCCAGCTCTGAATTACAGCGGGAATGTGCCTGTATGCATGAAGACAAGTAATCAAACCTCACCAGGTTTGTGTAGGTTCGTGTACATTGACTGATTTAATTAGTCTGCAAGAGAATCATTTACTCCAGACTTCTTCAGGGCTTGGAGGCTCAAAGAAATGATACAGTTTATAAACTTTCTGAGTGCTTAAACTTCTGCTGAGAAGTAAAGCTGGATTCAATTTAATGTTGATGCAGTTTTTTTTTAAACAAAGTTTATAAATTAACTTTTTCTGAAGCACAGTATAAAAAAATTTAAATTAGATATTTGAAAAAGAACTCTGAGAACACTTACAGATACCTCCAATTTATTGGTGTTAATTTGGCACCTGGTGCTAATCTACTTAATTATATGACAAACCCTATGTAACTGGCAGCTTTGTCCAAATTTCACAGATATTGCACGATGGCGCCGCTCTAAGGTGACTGAAACCTTGCGACAGAAGGTTGTCGAGATGAAGGCCAAAGTAATGACCCTTTCAGCCAATGCAAGAGAAGCTGGTCATTACAAATCTGTGATTTCGGGAATATTGCAGGTTCACAATGACACTAATTCGTTCAAGTCCCCCAAAAAGGTTGGTTGTTTACGTAAGACAAATGCACAAGAAGACAGGATAATGCTGAAGCATCCTTAGATCCTTCCATGCAAATTATTGTGTTGTGTTTAAATTTTATGTTTGTTTTTAATTTCATTTATAATCATTTATTTACATAATCATTTAATAATCATTTTATAATCATTAGTCATTCACATAATTCATATTTAATTATTTATTTGATTATTTAAGTATTTATCATTTATTCATATATATTGTTCATTTATATTATTCATTTATATGTTTTTATATTTTATATTTCGTATTATTTTCCTTGCTTATGTATTTTCATTATTGTTCAGTTCCATGATTGTGGGGTTTCATGAATTGTTTGGTCTAAGAAATAGATAACGGGGATGTTTATGGAAATTCAAGGTTTATGGGATGTTGAATCTGAAATATATCATTGTTCTTTGAGCTGTACTCCCCAGACGAAGTTTGAACATTGAGACATACGCAACTAAAACTGTTCAATAAATTCTATTATACCTTTTTTTACCATCATCACTTCGTCTCCTGCTTCTGCTCTTTTCTGGCTTTCATCGATCAACTTCATAACTGACAGAAACCTGCTCGTTAGTGGGGTTGGGGTAACTACAGCTTGCTGACTAGTTGTTCCGTTACCAAAAGACTGATATATTTCTGACGGGATCTGGTGTCCGGGGCTGGATCCTGATTGTCTGGCGTGTGGACCTGATCTAACAATGCGGAGACTCTCAATAGGGAATCGGTTCAGCACCACAGCTGGAATTGCTTGCCAGTTCAGTGCTGAACAGGGTAAGAATCTGTCTTGAGATGTTTAAGAGAATTCGGGCTGAAAGCGCAATCTGCAGTGACCAAACCTCTTATCAGAAGAAAGAATCAAAAGCTCAAGCTCACCTTTGCTGAGTGAAGAATTGGTCCAAAATTCATGTTAGTGATGAGAGCAAGTTTAATTTATTTGGGTCTAATGGGAAACATTTTGGTCGGCATCAAACTGAGGAAAGACTGAAGCCTAAGTGCATAAATAAGTCAGTGAAAGGTGGAGGAGGAAGTGTCATGGTTTAGGGGATGTTTTTCACAGCAGAAGTTGGGCCTCTTGCCCTCTTATACAGTAACATAGCAGAGTGAATGCAAATGTTTATCAGAACCTCCTTCAGCAACATGCAAGCATCTCCCAGTCAGCCTGCAATTTTCATGCAAGACAATGCTACCTGTCACACTACAAAACAGGTAAAGCAGTTTCTCAAAGCTAAGAACAATAAAAAGTCCTGATCTAAACCCGACTGAAAATCTCCAGAAAATCCTTGGACGACAAAGCTGAGAAACCCACTACAGTTACCAAACTATGAAAGAGAGTGGAAGAAGAGTGGACCAAGATCACATCAGCGCAGTCTGAGAAACTAATGATGTCCTGCGGCCGCAGAAGTGCTGAAGTTACTCAAAGCAAGGGCCTCTACATTTCCTACTCATTTTTAACAAGCTGTAACCCTTTTAAATTTTAGTTTCAATCTTCTTTCGTTCTACAGTAGTTACTGTTCTCGAATTGCAATCACTGTGTTTTAAACAAAATTAAGGTTTTTGTTGAAATGCCTTGGATATTTTGTCAAACATGTTAGGAGAACAGTGGTATACCGTTATAAGTATTTAAAGATCATTCTCTAATTTTTGATCTCCAGTGTACATAATGCTCGACAAGAAATTACAGCAAGACCTACGTTGGTTTCGAGGCTTCAGCCTGGTCGGTCTGAAGTTTCTGTCCACCTTCCACCTCCATGGTGCAGTAAACAATCCGGTTTGGCGCTAAAGACTTTAGACCCTGTACCTCCATAATCACCACCTGTGGAAAAATAAGAAGACACAGAGACAGCTCCTTAGAACACTAGATAGAATATTTATATATATATATATATATAAATTCTTAAAACACATTTTCCATAACCCCAAAACATATTCGGTATTTTGTAAGATTTCTTCAAGTAAAGGAGACAAAGGCTCATTTCAACAGTACAAAAATGAAACAAAAAATAATATTACAAAATATTGTAAATATTCTATGAAATATTATCAAATAATGTATGAATCAATTTTTTTTTCTAATTTTTCACTGAGATCAGTGACCCAAAGATCATTTTTAAATTGAATGCATAAAATTAGAATTGGGTAAAAAGCAGAATCATTAGTGAATCAGTGCTTTCAGTCTCAATAACTCATGTGAGAATCAAACTGATTTGCCCACTGGTAGATAATCAGTGAAATTTCAGTCTGTTTGGCATTCCTATTAGATTTTTATGATGCTTTTATGGTGCTTTTGCATATTGTTTTGAAGCTTGAAATCTCCAGTACTCAGTCATTGTAATTGCATGGGGAAAACACACATTATTTAGTATTCTCAGTTTATTTGCACTGGTAGAAAGAAAGTCATTCCGGTGTGGAACAACATGATGGTGAATAAATGATCACAGAATATCAATTTTCAGGTGAACTAATCCTTTGACGTGTGAGTTTAGTTAGAAGCACTTTTATCCAAACCCACACACACATCCGCCATGCATGAAGAGAGAGGATGTGAGATGTGTCAGATAAAGCCGTCATCACAAAGGTATCAGTGAAAGGGGAACGAGCTGTTAACACAAGACATACATCATATGGTTTTTATTGCCCCCTTCTTCAGGGAATATCTCCTCTCAGATACTGTCACTTGATTAAAGCTAGCTTTATAGCAGGCTGTCAATGCCACTCAGGATTTTCTGTCTGGTTTGTGCTAAGTAAGACTTGTCTTACTTGCTGCTCACAAATACAGAATTCTCCTGCCCTCTTTTAAACCTGCACAATGAACAGAAGGTGACATTTTCAATTTGTCGCTTTCTGCAAATCAAAGACCAATATATTGCTAATGCACCAACATGGTCTGTAATATTTGATGTTGATATGCAACATGCTGTAATGAGATATTCAAAGCAATGGCTGTGCAAATTAAATTCTCACCCGATAAAAGGAAACACTGAAATCCTAGTGATGAATGTCAAGACCATCACAGATTCAATTATTTCAATCAGGACATTGTTGTGTGCTGATGATCAGATCAATTTCTATCAAATCACAAGCTACAACAAGATGGTGGTGTAAAGGGAAAGAAGCGACGCATTCGCGTTTGCATTTGTTTCATGTGCTCATAGAAATTCTCTCTTCTTAAGTGTGGGCAATGAGATGCGGTATTCTGGAAAGCTCAGTGTTATAAAAAGATCTGAAGCAAAGCCAAAAATAATGGGTGAGACAAATTTGTGAGAGAACTCAAAAAGCAATGTTTGATGCAATATTACTTGGAATATTGAAACTGTGTAGGTCCGAAGCTTCAACATTTGAGATCTTTAACCACTAGGTAACAACACTGATCTTTCTTGCAGGCTGCGTTTTACGCTTAAACCTCATTCAGATAGAGAGTTTTGTCTTTCACAAGCGTACTTTGTGATTTTACCCATGCACGACCCAAATGTCTGTTTTTCAAACAAAACAGAGAAAATTACGCAATTACCTAAATTTGTTTTTCTCAGTCTAACAATATCTCAATGGGAAAATCTGAATATCTGTAAGTATATTATTTTCTCTTCTCTTTTATTATGTCCTTTTTGATACACCTGAACTATAGCTATATTTAAATTAAAGGAGAAGTCCACTTTCAGAACAACAATTTACAGATAATGTACTCACCCTAGATGTTCATGACTTTCTTTCTTCAGTCGTAAAGAAATGATGTTTTTTGAGGAAAACATTTCAGATTTTTTCTCCATATAATGGACTTCTATGGTGCCCCAAGTTTGAACTTCCAAAATGCAGTTTAAATGCAGCTTCAAATGATTCAGAATGCGGTTGTTAACGATCCCAGCCGAGGAAAAAGGGTAAAGGGCAAAATAATATAATTTATATACTTTTTAATGTCAAACGCTCGTCTTGTCTTGCTCTTCACGACCTCTGTTTTCGTTCCGTAACTGTTACATGACAGTTAGGGTATGTCGAAAAACTCCCATCTCATGTTCTCCCTCAACTTCAAAATCGTCCTATATCGCTGTTTTACCTTTTTTGTTAAGGGTGTTTGATCTTCTTTACATGTTCACTTTGCAAAGACTGGGTCAGTACTTCTGCAGCGATGTAGGATAATTTTGAAATGATTTTTGAAGTTGAGGGAGAAAATACGATTAGGTTTTCAACATACCCTAACTGTCTTGAGCCAGAATACACAGAGTTCAGGCAGAGCAAGACAAGACGAGCATTTGAGATTAAAAAGTATGGATGACAAGGGGGTGAGTACATTATTTGTAAATTGTTGTTCTGGAAGTGAACTTCTCCTTTAAAGGGGATCTTATTATAATATCATCAAGCGACAATATTATATACAATATTTCAACAATGGTCTACCAGTTCTAACTCCATGGCGAAAGTTCGTACAAAGCATGCTAACTGTTCTGTCGTTGACTGTACAGACGAGCACAGAACACTATTTAGAGTCCCAGCCTCAGGCGAGACGAGAGCAGTGGATTTATTGATTTATTTGATTTATATTACGATGCTGCCACACAGACCTAACATAAACATGCGTTTACACAGCCGCTTTCTGTGTATGTGCTTCGGATGTGTGCACTCAGAAAACTTTATATCACAAGTTTAAACTGATATGGCTTTAAAACGCATGATTTCAGCATGATAGACATGATCATTGAAACCAAACAGATGTTTGTTTTTTCAGATAGAGTATCTGAAGTTCAGGCTGTTAAGGCACAGCCCTATTCTGGAAAAGGGGGCGGGGAGCAGCAGCTCATTTGTATTTAAAGAGACATGCACAAAAACAGCGTGTTTCTGCTTTCACTCAAAACAGGCATTTTCAAAATGATACATGACCCTGGACCACAAAACCAGTCATAAGTGTAAATTTTTCAAAATTGAGATTTATACACAATCTGAAAGCTGAATAAATAAGCTTTCCGTTGATGTATCTAAAGGACAATATTTGGCTGAAATACAACTATTTGGAAACCTGGAATCTGAGAGTGCAAAAAAAACTAAATATTGAGAAAATCGCCTTTAAAGTTGTCCAAATGAAGTTCATAGCAATGCATATTACTAATCAAAAATTAAGTTTAATATCTTCATGGAACATGATCGTAACATCCTAATAATTTTTGGCATAAAAGAAAAAACAAGAAATTTGACCCTTCCAACGTATTTTTGGCTATTGCTACAAGTATACCCGTGTGGTCCAGGGTCACATATAATAAATGATCCATGGGGTATTTTGAGCTGAAACTTCACAGACACATTCTAGGGACACCTGCAAATAGGGCATAATAGGTCTCGTTAATGTAATAGGAGAGTCTGATCCAAAAACACCTAAAAAGAAGTACCTCCAAAGTGAAAGACAAAACTACGTCAGACTTGGAGAGCTGATTCTCGTCCTCCTGGCCCATGTCAATGATGGAGGTGTTATGGCCTCTCTTAAGCTTCTGCAGTTTGAACTCTCCTCCTTTAGACACCGGCATGCTCTCCAGATTGGCCATCAACAGGTTCACTGATGACTTCAGCTCCTCAATGTACATGGCCTCCATGTCTCTGGACACAAACTTGGGGAACCTGCCAGCCTATTCAAGGTGTTAATGAGAGAAAAACAATTGAGGCCAAGACCTTGGGTCTTAGAATAGGCTAGAGCTTCATGTGTAACTGTTAGAGATCAAAACACTTACTTTTGTGAACTGATCAGCCATTTGGAGTCGTCCATCCAGCTCTCTTCTGATCTGGGCAGCCTGTTCATCAGGATTATCCAGCTGTAAAACACAAACATTTTAATGCATTTACACTGACATTCCAATCACTTTTCCTCCCTGTTACAAGATCAACCCGTATCTGACCTTCACCCTTACAATAAGTGTCAAAATATATCAGTTCGGCCGAAAAGGTCATCATCAATATCCACATTCACTGTGTGTACATGAAAAACAGTTTATTAAATGTTCATAAAAGGGCATACAGATCAAAGCCAAACACAGCTGTAAGTTCAAAGAAGACTTTTTATATATATAAAACACATTACTGTTTAAAAGAATTACTGAATTTCTATCATGATAACTCTCTGAAGATTGTAGCATGGTAATGGATATGACAAGGTTGATGTATTTGGTATGGGCGGAATAGATCTGCTAAGCTGCTGAACTGCTGCTGTTGTAGATTATTGCTGCTGCAAACAAGTACAGGAACTTGCTACTGCCAATACATACACCGATACGGTGCTGTGAGCATTTAAGACATACTACTGCTGCTTAAGTAGCATATATAATAACCCATAGCAGATCTATGCAGGTGGAGCTGGGGAGGAAGAGGGTTTCAGAGAAACTGCTCTAGTGAAGTTTAACCAGCCATTCAAATGTAAAGCAGCAAACTCATTGGCTACATATGCAACATGCACTAATCAGCTTGTGCCAAGCAGTTTAATTCTGTGAACATCATCAGTTTGCGTTAACGACTCATCAGCCTACGTCATCTAGAGTTTCATGACAGAACTTGGCATTTATTCTGAGAAAATTCTACTTAAGATAACAAGGGATTTTCAAGTTACAAGTTTTTCACTTATAAACCAATATATTTGGTTAGATGTACCATACCATGCCAAACAAACCTCAAGCAAAATGTATTCAATATTTAAAGCCTGCATGTGGCTTTCTGCAAACCTCTATCTAATACATGCACAGCTCTTTCCATCTGAAAGCCCAGGACCGTTATTAGATTAGACCCATCAGCCATTTGTCATCATGTAACTGTGAGTAGGCAACTTCCAAATTGTTTCAAATTAAGGCATGAACAAGATTAATGTACATGTATATCACAAACTATTTGTAATTTGTAAAATGACAAAATATGCATGCTAATAAATTTATACAGAAAGATTTGTGCAACAATTCATGTTACTACACATAAATCTAGCAATGCCTAAAAAAATAGTTCACCCAAAAATGAAAATTTGCTGAAATTGTTCTAAAGATGAAGTTTCTTCTTCAGAACAGATTTGGAGAAATTCGGCATTACAGCACTTATTCACCAATGGATCATCTGCAGTGAATGGGTGCCGTCAGAATTACAGTCCAAAAAGCTGATAAAAACATCACAATAAATGAAAAGTAATCCACATGACTCTAGTCCATCAATTAACATCTTGTGAAGTGAAAAGCTGCGTGTATACAAGAAACAAATCCATAATTGAGGCATTATAACTGGCCAAAATAAAATAAAAATCTGTAATCCATAAAAACACTTCCTCCAGAGAGAAAAGCCAGAAGTGATGGTTTATTACATGTAGCTTTTCACTTCACAAGATGTTGATGGAGTGAAGTCGTGTAGATTAATTTGCAGATTACTGTGACGGCACCCATTCACTGCAGAGGATCTATTGGTGAGCAAGTGATGTAATGCTAAATTTTTCCAAATCTGTACATCTAGCCTAGAGGTGAGTGAATTTTCATTTTTGGGTAACTACTTCTTTTAGCTAACACTGAAGCCAGAAAAATCACCCTTGCTAAGAATAGAACAGACCTCAGTATTTCTTTAATTAGCTATTTTTGTACTGCCATCATTCAATGCTGAGCCTAATAATGAAACTCTTAGCTGGCAGCCTGAATGTTTAAAAATCTTACTGCAAAAATCAAACGTTTTTCATCCTACAAACTTATTGGTTTATAATTCAAGTCCAAGAAATCCAAACCCAAAGGATGCATCTTTAAATCTCCAGTATGTTCTATACTAAAAGGTCCTGAACTAATGGTGAGTTCAGAGCCTTACGGGGGAAGAATTGGCCAGTCAGTCGCATGGTTGGGTGGAGGACCATCTGGACAGGCTGTGGCCATGGTGTCCCCGTTCCTGACTCCAGCTGGGCTAAATTCAGTACTCAAATAGCTACAAACACCTACACCCTTCCATGAGGATTCCTACACGCAAGTGAATGCACACGCACCAGTGCGCTTGCAACATACACGTTGCTCACACAGAACAATGACTGCATATAATTGTGCAGGCGTACACAATTAAAACACATGCTCACATCACACATGCATGAATTCATGTACAAGTTCTGTCCCACACATACAGTAAACGAACACACACTCACATGCATGATGCCAACGTGTGGGTGTTTTCATAATGAAATGCTTAATCTTACTGCATAATAACAAGATGGGTGTCCAAGACACGGATTAAGCCTCATCCTCATCCAAAATACTTACAAAAATGCTTTCCACAGAATGCACCTGTGATATGATTACTAGCCTGGCAGCTTCAGGTTTATTAGATGATGAAGTCATATTGAGCCAAACCTGACCTTCTTTTGTTTCTTCATGAAAGAAAATATTTTATTATAAATAAATATTAAGTCAATGAGGTCCTAATAATATGGAAGCCTGTTTCTGCCACTGAATAAAAACAAAAAAGGTAATTAGGACTTTTTATCTCTGAGATATAAACTTTTTTTATAAACTTTTATTGTGAGATATAAACTTGCAAGTTCAAATTATAAAGTCATAACTGCAGAATTGCAAGTGTGTATCTCTCAGTTTTGACTTTTTCCCGTAATTCTGACTTTTTGTCTCTGAATTGCGACGTCCATTGCGAATTGCGAGTTTATATCTCACAATTCTGACTTAACTCACAATTGTGTTTTCAGAGTTCAGAGATAAAAAGTCACAATTCTGAGAAAGAAAAGCACAATTACAATTTGATTTAAAAAAAAAATAGCATAATTGTGAGATATAAACTCAGGATTCTGAGAAATGTCAGAAATGAGAAGGGTTTTTTTTATGCAATTGTGGTTACTACCATGCAATTCTGACTTTGTAACTTACAACTGCAAATTTATATCATGCAATTCTGAAAAAAAGAATTGTGAGATACAAACTCGCAAACTTTTTTATAACTCACATGCAATTCTGAAAAAAAAGTAAGAATTGCGAGTTTTTATCTGACATTTCTGAAAAAAAAGCACAAATGCGAGATATAAACTTGGGATTAAAAAAAATAGCACAATTGTGAGATATAAACTCAGGATTTTGAGAAATGTCAGAAATGAGAAGGGTTTTTTTATGCAGTTGTGGTTACTACCATGCAATTTTGACTTTGTAACTTACAACTGCAAATTTATATCATGCAATTCTGAGAAAAAGAATTGTGAGATACAAACTTTTTTATAACTCGCATGCAATTCTGAAAAAAAAATTACGAATTGCGAGTTTCTGAAAAAGAAAAAGGCGCAGATGCGATATATAAATTTGGGATTTTGAGAAAAAAAAAAAAAGCACAAATGCGACATATCAACTCCGGATTCTGAGAAAAGTCAGCGTTAAGAGGTTTTTTCAAGCAATTGCAGTTTATATCATGCAATTCTGACTTTAGAACTCACAATTGTGAATTTATATCATGCAATTCTGAAAAAAAGAATTGCGAGATACTTGCAAACTTTTTTATAACTCGCACTAACCTTTTTACATTTTATAAAAAAGGTGGTCAAAAAGGGCTTCCATATAATAATGACTTTCATCAAATCTGCTACATATTTGTTTACTCAAAAATATAGTAAAACAGTAACAATGTGAAATAGTATTACGATTTAAAAACAGCTGTTTTCCATATTAATACATTTTCAAATGTAATTTATTTCTGTGTTGGTAAAGCTGAATTTTCAGCAGCCATTACTCTAGTTTGGCTGTTCAAGAAACAACATGATACTTACTATTATCAATGTTGAAAAAAGTTGAAAATGTTTAACATTTTTATGGAAACTGTCATTTTTTTTATTTTATTTTATTTTTATTTTTTTTTCAGGATACTTTAATGAACAAAGTTCAAAATAACTAGAAATAGAAATCTTTTACAAGATAAATGTCATTTTGATCAATTTTAAAAGTATTTATTTTCTTTAAAAATATATATATATATATAATAAAATTACCCCAAACTTCTAAAAAGTAGCTAATTTGCTTTCAAAAAATTTGCTAACTTTAAGACATTAATCTGACTACTTTTGTTATATACGAAACTCGTTTATTAAGAAACAATGCAACAAACCTCACAAATTTTAGCATACCCAGGAATCTTTCCACAGAAGCCCTTATTTTAACAGCCTAATAACTTTTAATCGAAATTAAAAACACTTGATGTTAACCGTATATAATGTCCATTAGATTATGGAAACCCAAACACGCAACTTTTGATCTTTGGAAACGTTAGTGAACTTTTTTGTTGTAGCTCCATTAATATTTAGAAATTTACTTCTGGAAAAAACAATAATAATAAAACACTTAGTAAATGTAACATTTATTATAAAATATATCCCATTAAAATATTTAACCAGAGGTCTAGCCTTATTGCATCAAACAGAACTGCCTTGACCACTAGCCAATGATACTACTTTCCCTAAATGGCATTTTTGTGTCTGGTCACAAACATGCTAACAGTGATATTAGCTTTTCAAGCTGAGACCAAGCAGCACAGCATGGTTCTTCTCCTGCTGCTCTGGTAGACTGAGCCAGTCAATGCTAAAGATGAATCAGCGTTCAGTCTTTCTCGCACATGCCTCGCGTCTCAGCTGCCTCTCTCATTGTGTTGGAATCGCAGTGACAAACCAGCTAACATAAAAGAAACTGCCACCACAGTGACTGCTGTAACTGCTCTATGAGGCTTTTGATTAATTCTTAATGTATTTATCTGCTCTGTCTTTGAGCCAGGCAGACGTTAAAGTGAAAATGAATGTAAACCAGACGTATGGCATTTCTTGTAACAATCAACTGTTCTATCGTGACATCTTTGGAACCAGATTTAGAGAGGCTATTATTATAATGGAGCTTGATAAAATGTAAAAGATGGGTTCTGCCAAACAAGGCCTTGAGATGAACAACAATAAACAAATAACCTGGAGTGCCATGACACATCATAACTTGGTTGAGATGTTCATGCACCAGCAAAGGAGCTATCCGTGATGTCACTGCCTGATGATAATCAGATTTGGTGCAAACAAGACATGGGTAATTAAATTAATGCGCCTAATCTAAGCCAGCCAAGGCAGAGAGATTGTCTGGCCTGTATCTGTGTGTGTGTGTGTGTGTGTGTGTGTGTGTGTGTGTGTGTGTGTCGTGGGTAGAAGGTGAGACAACAAAACAACATTTTCTCAAACATTAAAAGAATCATTTGCCACAAACAGACATTCTGTCCTTATTTTCTCATCCACATGTTATTTCAAACATAAGATAATTTTGTTTTCTTGAAAGCTCTTGTCATACAACAATTTTTAGTTTGATGGCAACTAGGCTTATATTTAATTATATTTAAGTATAGTTCTCCAAAAAATGACAATTCTGTCATTAATTACTCACCCTCATGTCGTTCCAAACCCATAAGACCTTTGCTCATCTTCTGAACACAAATGAAGGTATTTTTGATAAAATCCGAGAGCTTTCAGACCCTACTAACTAGCATGTTCAAGGCCCAGAAAGGTTGTAAGGACATCGTTAAAATAGTCCATGTGACATCAGTGGTTCAACCGTAATATTACAAAGCTACAAGAATACTTTTTGTGCACAAAGAAAACAAAAATAACAACTTTAATCAACAATTTCTTCTCTTACATGTCAGTCTTTGATGCGTGTTTACGAGAGTGCTACAACGTATGCATGTGGTGCTGCTAAAAATATTCTCATAGCTACATAAAATTACGGTTGAACCACTGATGTCACATGAACTATTTTAACAATGTCCTTACTACCTTTCTGGGCCTTGAACATGCTAGTTAGCAGTGTTGGGGAGTAACTAGTTACATGTAACGGAATTACGTAATTTAATTACAAAATAAATGTAATTGTAATTAGTTACAGTTACTGAGAAAAAATGTGTAATTAAATTATAGTTACTTTAGAAAAAATGCCAGTGATTACAAAAGGGATTACATCTGCATTTTTTCACACACCCACCCCCACTTACAGATTTAATTGACTTCTTTCATAAATTGCATTGACTGCTCTAAAATAAGACACCAATGTTTCAGGAGTTTAGGACACGGAATGGGACACATGCTTATTCGATAACTGTTTTATTTCCTATTTGGGTTTATGCAAAAAAACTTTATTTTTTAAGATTGTTTTTTCCAAGGCATTGTTAAATGCTAGTGTTTTCTGTCATAACTTCGCAAACATTTGATTTCAAACCCAGTACCATAGCTATTAAACTATTTCTTGTTATGATGTTATGTTATGCTTTTGTTATGACATATAGCATGTTCGATTCCTGAATCGAGGTCCACTCTCTCTACTCCCAGCTCTTTGCTGTCATCTCTCTACTGTCCTATCACAATAAAAGGAATAAAAAGCCCAAAAAAATAAGTAAAAAAAAAGTCTGAATTTGTGGTGGCTGTGCTTTAAATTAAATTATTACACAGCTCAGGCTCATTCGGGGCAACTTAAGTCAGTGCTATATGCTTGATAATTTTTCTTGGTGGAAGCTTTGCGTTTGGTTAGTTCATAAGCTTAATTCAACATTATGTGGACAATTTCTTAATTCTGTCATCCTGGTATCGTGGACTCCCTCTGTTGTTTCATACAAACGTAGCTGCTGCCATTTTTTTTTTTTTTTTTTTTTTTTGTACACTGTAATGGATTATAAGATAACTAACAAACTAGTACTACTACTTAATTATTTATGTGGTGAAATGTTGTGTAAGAAAACTGGTATGACTGCACGGTATCCCTAAAATGTCTAGTTTGAACTTGCCATTTGCTAGCAACTGATTTCTTTATGGAAGCTTTGTGTTCAAATATTTCAACTCAGATCACTGTTTCCGAAACATCTAAATAATCTATCAAGCATGTAATAAGTGAGATAATGTACATTCAGCCAGTTGTTATCGCAAAATAAAAATGTATATTATCCCTTACTTATAATCTTAATTCAAGTGATAAAGGATTTTGAAAGTGACAGCAATCAGTGTTGAGTGCTACAGTAAGGTTAACTCTGCCTGGTTTAAATGTTTCAAAATATTAGAAATTTAGAAAAGTAATAAAAAAGTAATTAAAAGTAATGTTACATTACTTTAATAAAGTAACTGAAAAGTTACACTACTTATTACATTTTAAATCAAGTAACTTGTAATCTGTAACCTATTACATTTTCAAAGTAACCTTCCCAACACTGCTAGTTAGTAGGGTCTAAAAGCTCTCAGATTTCATCAAAAATATCTTAATTTGTGTTCTGAAGATGAACGAAGGTCTTACAGGTTTGGAACAACATGAGGGTGAGTAATTAATGACAGAATATTCTAAGACTACTTGGTTAGCAATATGCTAAGCAAACAGAATAATTAGCAGTATGCTGAAATAGCAGGCTAATCAGCTAATAGCATGCTACAGTGGCCAAATTATTAGCTTGTGAGGTACCTGGGAAAAAAACAGAATGGCAAATGACTATTTTAGGGTTCTACGCTTACTTTTCTTTTTAGGAGCGCTTGTGTCCAAGATGTTCATGTCTTTCTTTCTTCAGTCGTAAAGAAATTATGTTTTTTGAGGAAAACATTTCAGGATTTTTCTTCATATAATGGACTGATATGGTGCCCCGAGTTTGAACTTCCAAAATACAATTTAAATGTGGCTTCAAACGATCCCAAATGCGGTTGTAAACGATCCCAGCTGAGGAAGAAGGGTCTTATCTAGTGAAACAATTGGTTATTTTCATAACAAAAATACAATTTAAATACTTTTTATTCTCAAACGCTTATCTTGCCTTGCTCTCGTTGAACTCTGTGTATTCTGGCTCAAGACAGTTAGGGTATGTCGAAAAACTGAGATCATATTTTTTCCCTTAACTTCAAAATTAATTTCAAAATCATCCTACATCGCTGCAGAAGTACCGATACAGTCTTTGCAAAGTGAACATGCAAAGAAGACCAAACACCCTTAACAAAAAAGGTAAAAAAGTGATATAGGACGATTTTGAAGTTGAGGGAGAACATGAGATGAGAGTTTATCGATATACACTAACTGTCATGACCCGAAAAAAAAAGTTTAGGCAGAGTGAGACAAGACAAGCGTTTGACATTAAAAAGTATATAAATTGTATTATTTTTATGAAAAAAACTGATCGTTACGCTAGATAAGACCCTTCTTTCTCGGCTGGGAACGTTTACAACCACATTTGGGATAATTTGAAGCTGCATTTAAACTGCATTTTGGAAGTTCAAAATCATATCAGTCCAATATATGAAGAAAATGTTTTCCTCAAAAAACAATTTCTTTACGACTGAAGAAAGAAAGACATGAACATCTTGGATGACAATGGGGTGAGTAAATTATATGTGAATCTTTGTTTTGAAAGTGGACTTTCTTCTTTAACAAAATCTATTTGTACTACAGAGGTGGCACAGAAGAACACAAAAGTGGCTTGTTGGTGTATTTTCATATGTTTAATAAGCCTCAGATGTAGCATGAGTGCAATCAATTTCAAAAATTCATGTTGAGATTAACGTTTTAATATAAAATTTCGAATATAGAAATATTAAATGACTTAACTGAAAAGATACTTTAAAAACGAAATTAAATCTGCCAGTAGGTGGTGGCAAGTCACTGATTTAATTACTGAATGATTCATTCATTTGATTCGTTCAAACGGCTGATTTAGTCAGGAATAAAGCAAGTGACTGTCTTTATGATTGGGAAATTGAATCACTGACTCAATAGATTTGTTTAAAAAGGCATGTTCATTCATAAATGAAACAACCCTGTGTTTGAACTTTGTTTCAAACTAATTTCAACAATGAAACAGAGCAAAACGTGTTTATTTAACGGCTGTATTAAATCAATATCACATTTACAAACTCCCATAAAAATCATTAAAAGCTGTCACTCATCTTAGTATCTCACAAAGTTCCATCACAATCAACAAAGCTGTTTGCACTGTAGAGCCCTGTATTTATAGCTTCCATAGAATTTAAAAATTATTATTGCGTAAAAGTACCAAGCTATTACTGTCATCAGTATTTTGTAGCATTTGCCCCAGTCTAAAAGTCAACACTCTCACCAGGGATAAACCTAAATTGACCTGCTGAGCACTCAGAATGTTCAAAAGCACTTCTTAAACTGTGTTAGTTAAATATTTAGTCTGTTTGGTAAAGTTAGTTCTTCTGGGACTGAGGCAACTCAGTGGAGCGCTGATTAGCGTAGGAGTAACGGTGGTTAGTGTCCAACACCGCACGATGGAGGCGTACAAAACTAGCAGGGGGTGAACTTTAATGCTAGACATCTGATTTCATGTTTTTCTGATTTCAAGGCACAATGTTACACCCACAATAGCTCTGTAAAGTAAAGCCATACAGCGTTACATTGTAAACATCTCTGCAACTGCAAAGTAAAAGTCTCTGCTCTTTCAACCACTAGGCAGAGAAAGTCTAGGTTAGTTTTTACCTTTATCACATGGACAGAACAGTCAGATCAATGGAAATTTTTACTGAATCAATATTCCAATTTCAGACAGCTTTTGAGGGCAGGGAGATCGTCTAAGTCAGGGTCACAAGTTTAATCACCATTACAGACTGAGAAAAACCACCAGAGGAAGAAAAGTAGACGACAGAACACTATCTCCAACGACGGGGCAAATTATTCTAGCTATAGGAAAAACCCCTGGTCTGATTGCCCACGGCTCTGCTCCTGATCAATAGTGAGGAGATGGGTAATAAGAAGTGATCCATGCTGGTGCTGAGCACAGGCGGAGGGAAAGTGGATCTTGACTAGCCAAGCTCTACCATGATGAAAGAGGGGAAAATGGCTGCCATCCTCATATCAAAAATGCATGTGATGAATCCATGCATGAAGACAATTACAGAAGCATGGGTTAGAGCAAGAGGAATAAGGCTATGGGCAAGAAAGCGCATTATACACACAGGTGCACAGAGTCTCTTGTAATACAGCCCTATCGAAATGATTTTCAGAAACAGTCTACTGTTACCTTCACATCTGTTTATGACACTGTATATACACTTTAACCAGTGGTAGTATTTTATATGTGAACCCTATGACTATGAGCATCTTTGAAAACATGAGATAATAATACATTTTTACAGTCCGTGTAATGAAAGACCACAATCCAGAAGCATTACTATAAAACAAGTGCAGCATCCAGAACATTAAAACCACCTGGGAGATATATACAGCACCTTAGCTATACAGTATGAATATATATTAAATATTTCAACTAAGACCCCTGAATAAGTCAGTGGATTTACAGAGGGCTGCAGTGAAAGGAAAAATGTTATGTACTATAAAAATTCATTGCTCCTGATTTGAATTAATGAAATGTCACAACTTTATGAAAATAATATATATATAAAAAATATATATATAAATTCTTTATTCATTATTCTTTTTTGTTTATTGTTTTTAATGCTTCATTGTAATGGATTATTTATTCTCACATTTAAATTATTTATACTTGCAGCTAGCTTTGTATTACGATATGGCATTAATAATCTACACTACCATTCAGATGTTTGGGGTCGGTACTTTTTTTAAAATGTTTTTCAAAGACGTCTCTAATTTTTGCCAATACTACACTGCCATTCAAAAGTTTGGGATCAGTAAGATTTTTAATGTTTTTTAAAGAAGTTTCTTAAGTTTCGTATCATCAAGGCTGTGTCTATATGATCAAAAATACTGAAAAAATGTCATATTGTGAATAATATTAGTACAATGTAAAATAATTTTTTTCTATTTTAATATAAATTAAAATCCAATCTGTGATCAGAACTGAATTTTCAGCATCATTACTTCAGTACTTCAATATGCTGTTTTATTATCAGTGCTGAAAACAGTTGTGCTGCTTAATATTTTTTGGAACCTGTGATACTTTTTATCAGGATTTCTGAATAAATAAAAAAGCTCAAAAGAACAGCATTTACTTAAAATAGAAAACTTTTCTAACAATACACAATACCATTCAAAAGTTTGGAGTCAGTATTTTTTTTATTTCTTTTTTTGAAGCAAGTATGTGTTAAATTGATAAAAAAAAAAAGTAATAGCAAAGACTTACATTGTTAGAAAATATTTTTATTTTAAATAACTTTTCATTCATCAAAAAATTCAGAAAAAAATATCACAGGTTCCAGAAAATTATTTGGCAGCACAACTTTTGCCAACATTAGAATGATTTCTGGAGGATCATGTGACACTTAAGACTGGAGTAATGGCTGATGAAAATTAAACTTTGCAGCATAGGAATAAACAACAATTAAAAGTATATTAAAATAGAAAACGTTCTTTCTGTATTTTTGATCAAATAAATGCAGATAAGCATAAGAGACTTCTTTATAAAACATAAGTCTTAGTGATCCCAAAATTTTGAACAGCAGTGTACATTTATTTGAAAACAAATTAATAACACCGCCTGTATGGCGTTGTGTGGGTGAGCGGCTTGCTGATGTTGCTTGTGGATCAAGTGGCCCATGGTGGCGGTGGGGTTATGATATGGGGAGGCGTATGTTATGAACAATGAACACAGGTACATTTTATTGATGGCATTTTGAATGTACAGAGATACAGAGGCCCATTGTTGTGCCATTCATCCACGACCATCACCTCATGTTGCAGCATGATAATGCATGGCCCCATGTTGCAAGGATCTGTACACAATTCCTGGAAGCTGAAAACATCCCAGTTCTTGCATGGCCAGCATACTCACTGGACATGTCACCCATTGAGCATGTTTGGGATGCTCTGGATCGGCATATATGACAGCGTGTTCCAGTTCCTGCCAATATCCAGCAACTTGGCACAGCCATTGAAGAGGAGTGGACCAACATTCCACAGGCCACAATCAACAACCTGATCAACTCTATGCGGAGGAGATGTGTTGCACTGCGTGAGGCAAATGGTGGTCACACCAGATACTGACTGGTTTTCGGACCCCCCCCAAAACAGTAAAACTGCACATTTTAGAGTGGCCTTTTAGTGTGGTCAGCCTAAGGCACACCTGTGCAATAATCATACTGTCTAATCAGGATCTTGATATACCACACCTGTGAGGTGGATGGATTATCTCAGCAAAGGAGAGGTGCTCACTAACACAGATTTAGACAGATTTGTGAACAATATTTGAGAGAATATTGTGTACATAGAAAAAGTCTCAGATCTTAGAGTTCACCTCATGAAAAATGGGGGCAAAAACGAAAGCGTTGCGTTTATAATTTTGGTCAGTGTATTTTCAAATTTGACATTTATTCCTGTGATGCAAAGCTGAATTTTCAGCATCATATTACTCCAGTTGTCCATGTCACATAATCTTTTAGAAATCATTCTAATATGCTGATTTAAGGCTTAAGGGGAAAAAAACAGCTGTGCTGCTTAATATTTTTGTGCATACTGAGATACCTTTTTTGATTCATTTTGGCAATTTTGATCAATTTAATGCATTCTTACTGCTATTTATTTTAATTGTTTCAACTTTTCTATTCTTAATTTGTAATGGATAATTTATTCTGCCATTAGTAGCCAAATGAAAACTCCTGAAAAAGAAAATAATTATTTGAATTATTCAGACTTGTATGTATCTTTGTATTATGATACAGCACTAATGAGCTAAGAGATAGCCCTAATTTGCAAGAAGCCAATAATATGACAATAATAATGTTTATGTCTACAGTATATTCACCCAAACCCATAATTGCCAAAAAGTTAACTTTATAATATGAAGTGCATATTTGTATTTCAGTCCTTTTTTGTCATAACACAGATTCTTTTGCATGGTGATTGAAGAGCTTGTCACTCATGGTGAAAAACCCCTGATGGAGGCTCCTGCACAACAAATCCACACGTAATCCCTGTCGGCTTACCTGGCACTTTTTAATATTGTATGTATTTACTGTAGTTCTGCCATGGTGACTAGCCAATTCAATCCTATTATTCTGGACACAGATTTCAGCTGGCGAGTGTGCAGATAACACACTCTAAACAATCTCTCTCTATCTCCTCAGTTAATTACTCTTTACCACTGCAATCAGCACAGGAGTGGCAGCTTGTTAAGATACAGAAAGAGAGACAGACAGCAGACAGACCCGTCTTTATGCAGATGAGTGGGAATGTACAGACATGGGTGGGAGAAACACACACAGAACATGTCCAGCACATAATAAAGACAACTAATTTGTAAGTAATTTCTTTTTATGAGGTATGGGAGCCACAAGGGTTCTTGGTTCAATTAATAAAATCATTACAGTCTCATATGATCCCATAATCCTGCCTGGAGCAAGTACGTATTTGCAGGTCGCCATACAGATGAGCGAATGTGTCAGAGTGCAGGAAAGCAACGGGTGTGCTGCTTTCATGTCAGCTCTATTATGTCATTACTGTACATTTCACCTAATAGACCCTGGCGACTGGTCTTCTTGTAGCTACAGCAAATGACTGCCTTGGTCAACAGGGGCCTTTTCCAAAATGGATGTCTAACCATTTAATGGTTCCTCTTAGCATCAGAGCAAGATTCTGAAATGAAGTTAACCCTCAGGTGGGCATTGAAGTTTCAATAATTCAACAGAGTGATACACTGCATTTAAAAATTCATGTTTATCAAGAGTGTTTGGCAGCCAGCAATAAAATATCTGGCTGAGAAACAGTATAACCTGACATTAGTAGATGAAAAGACTCCATAATCATGTAATTCACATCTGATATACAACTACAATGCGATCAGAAAACTAAAAAAATCTATCTATCTATCTATCTATCTATCTATCCATTTATCTATCATCAGTTGTTCTTTCAATTATATTATCTATCTATCTATCTATCTATCTATCTATCTATCTATCTATCTATCTATCTATCACCAGATGTTCTTCCAATTGTTATATTATCTATCTATCTATCTATCTATCTATCTATCTATAATCAGCTGTTCTTTCAATTATATTTTATCTCATCTATCTAAAACTATCTATCTATCTTTAAATAATAAAACTATTTTAAGCTTTTAGATAAAAATTTTAGATGAAAGTGTAAAAAAATAGTAATTTCCAACTCACCTAAACAAATAAAACAAAGCTGAACTATTAAAATTACTTAAACTAAAACTGAAAATAAAATAAATGTATGTTTACATTTTTTTATATCTCCATAAAAAAAAAAAAAAACCTTCAAAATAGTTTCAAGGCTTTGGCAGTTGTATATAGTTTTAAATATGATGTTTGTTGAGTACACATATAAAAAAGTGTACATTTTGTGCTAAAACTGAATAAAAAGAAAGAAAAAAAAACTTTAAAATGATGTATGTTTTGTTATAATCAACCAAAAAATGAAGCTACATCCGTATGAAGTCATAGACGGTCTTCATATTAAGACCTATTGCAATGCACAAACTCATTTTAGTGAAAATTCAACCACAATTTTCCATTTTTTAATTTTTTAACATTTTTCCAATTTTTTCTTTTTTTCGCACGTAGTTTAAAATAAGCCATCTCATTTTGCCAGCATGGGTTAGATATGAATAATACTGAAATAACACTTTTTAACAGCGACAGCTCAGGTGATTGACATGGAGAAATAGAGAGGGTGGGGGAGAGAGAGAGGAAGAAGTAATTATAAGGTTACAGATTGTAATGTATTCATAGGAAGACCAGCTGATAGGCAAGAGAGTGTTTAAAAGCCCTTTGTGTTTACGGTCTCCATGACAACTACCTCAGGTCACACAAAGGGCGCTGAGGTGATTTTTGTCAAACAAGCAGCGGCTTTAAACGCACAGACCCTCAGCAATACATAGCCACACTGTGGACATCAAACGCGCACCACAAAGCGCACGGGCGCAAAGGGATTCGGCAAAGCGCGACACAAACGTGTGCATGGTATTTATTTTCAGAGCTTTCAAAGCTCATTGTGTTATCTGCATTTCAGAGAATACAGATAGCACAATGAGGTTTGATGAGAGTAAATGAGTGGCAACAGCTGTCCTCGCTGCACCAGCCTATCAACGTCTGCTCGCTTAAGCGCAGTCTAAAGAAAAGCCTTTGAAAAAGCTTTGTAGTTGTTTAGCCATTTCAGTGTTGACTTTTGGTTATACGGAGAGTGTCTCTGTCATGAATGCATTCAAGTAGGGATGCCATTTGTTAAAGTGCATGTGTGCGTGTGTACTGATTTGAATGTAGTTTGTGTTCACTAACAGCAATCAAGCAGAGAGCGCACATCCCGGTCAAGTCACCTTGCTGCTCCTCTTGTGTTTGCTATTCATGCCAATTACATCAGATTGGGCTTTCATTATCAAAGCCAGGAAGACAAATCTCATTCAACAGAATCATGCTTCATACATCAGGACGCCCACACCAAAACGCATATCCTGGGCGAATGGCTGAAATCCAATTTGTTCCAGTTACAGTCATCTTTGCAGGGTAAAATGCATTTGTTAATCAATATGTACTGTTGAAATTATGATGAGAACGAGTGAGAAAAGGAGTGAAGAGGAAAGACTGAAAGACTGAAGGCCAGCATTAGGCTCTTTTGATGAGATTCCCAGGGTCAGACCTCCCGCCCGGTGTGGCACTCAGGTCACGACTGACACGGAGCTGAAGAAGGTTCCTGCTGTGTTCTGTGAGGTGGAGGCATCATCTATGACTGCGCCCTCACCAGGGGACATCATTAATGGATTTGATCCAACGCCATGTGCGTGTGAGGAGACTAGCGTCAAGCTACTGCTTTGTGTTTACTGTTAAGCTTTTTGAAGTTATGACATCTGACTAGTCTAATTTGAACTGAATTTTAAAAAAGTAACAATTCTGTCATTAATTACTCAGCCTCATGTTGTTTCAAACCTGTAAGACCTTCGCTCATCTTCGGAACACAAATTAAGATATTTTAGATGAAATCCAAGAGTTTTAAGACCCTGCATAGACAGCAATGCAACTGACACATTCAAGGCCCAAAAAGGTAGTAAGGACATTGTTAAAATAGTCCATGTGACATCAGTGGTTCAACCGTAATGTTATGAAGCTATGAGAATACTTTTTGTGCGCAAAGAAAACAAAAATAACAACTTTATTCAACAATTTCTTCTCTTCTGTGTCAGTCTTCGATGCGCGTTCATGAGAGTAGTTGTTGTTTTTGTTTTCTTTGCACACAAAAAGTATTCTCATAGCTTCATAAAATTAAGGTTGATCCACTGATGTCACATGGACTGTTTTAGTGATCTCCTTACTACTTTTCTGGGCCTTGAAAAAAATCAGTTGTGTTGCTGTCTATGCAGGGCCAGAAAGCTGTCGGATTCCATCAAGAATATCTTAATTTGTGTTCCAAAGATTAATGAAGGTCCTAGGGGTTTGGGACGAAATGAGGGTGAGTAATTAATGACAGAATTTTCATTTTTGGGTGAGCTATCTTTTTAAGACATTTTTAACTTCAAACCATTGCTTCCAGCTAAAATACATGTCCTCTATTCGTAATATTGCTTTCTCCAGTGAATAGTTGGTCTCGTCTGAATCAGGAAAGAAATATGCACAAATCAAGCACAGTTTACTAGCAAAAACATGTGAGAGGACAACAGAGGATGAACTTCACTGGAGGAAATCTTATTGTGGATTATAGACTGTTTCGGTTATAAGCACGCAGCTTTTTCACAAGATGTAAATTGTGGATTATTATGATGTTGTTACCAGCTGTTTGGACTCTCATTCTGAGGGCACCCATTCGCTGCATAGCATCCATTGGTGAGCAAATGATGTAATGTTAAATTTCTCCAAATTTGTTCTGGTGAAGAAACAAATTCATCTGCATCTCAGATGGCCTAAGGTTAAGTAAATTTCAATAAATTTTATTTTTTGGGTGAACTGTTTCTTTAAAATGCTCAGCACATGAAGGTGAAATGCTAACAACTAGACAATAGACATTACATTTAGTTTTCAATCGATTTAAAATGACATTTAATTTTTCCTTGGGTTGGAACTAAACTTTGCAAGACATCTGCACTCCAGGACCGACGTTGCCTATCCCTGATCTAAAAAATGCTGGGTTATTTATTTTTATTTTTTTTTACCCAAATGCTGGGTTCAGCCCTTTGGGTCATTTTATTGGGTTATTTTTAATACTTTTACCCAGGTGCTGGGTTATTTTTTAACCCAAATGCTGGGTTAAACTTGTTGGGTCATTTTATTGGGTTATTTTTTTATATTTTTTACTGGGTAGTTTTTCTGTAACTCAGCTGCTGGGTCAATTAACGATGGGTTATTTTTTCTACCCAACCGCTGGGTTGAGCCTGTCTCTGATAAAACAACCCAGCTGCTGAGTTACAGTCAGTCAGAACGCGGGCATGGTTCTCAGCATGCTGATTTGGTGCACTTCTTCAGAGAAATAAAGGTTTGTATACATTTTATTTCATTTTATTTTATTTAAAGTCTTCACTGTGTTGTAAATTGTATTATTTTATGCAGTGCAACATAAGGACAAGATGTCAGTCAGCTGTGTCATCAGCAGTTGTTTCACAGGATGGAAACGCCTTTTGCCTTGCATAAATAAATGGATTTTATTAGTTTATTCGAAACTAATAAATCTCTAATCTCAGTACTGTTTGTTTATGGGCAGGGTTCGGAGTCAGTCACAGCATCTTTTAGCTACATGTGAAACGTAAGTCCACTGTCTGAATTTCGCAATTAACCCGCCGAACAGCAGCCCTTCATCGGGTCAGATTTCGGCAACACACCAGCATGAGAATTAGTGCTATTTTGGTAAAAAGCATTTACAGAGAACGGTTGTATATACTAAAACTGAAATGCTACTTTTAAATGTTACATTTTTTACGTCTAAAATGCTTGTTAAACGAGTTTAGATGTATGTAATATTGTAAACTGCTGTATTCACCCAAATAAATTCAATTTGTCTTGTATTTTGTCCATGTGTTCTTGCTCAATAATAAAAGTTCATCTTGTGATTATTGCTGTTGCCTCTGTGTTTTTTAAGTTCCAGTCCATTTTAAGCAAGCAATATAATCATTTTTAAACAATAGTTGACTTCAACAAAATAACCCAGCATGTTTGGTAAAAACATTTAACCCAACCAGCTGGGTTAAAATAACCCAGCATGTGTTCTGTCTAATATTTACCCAGAGCTGGGTTTCCAAATAACCCAAGTTGGGTTGTTTTTAACCCAGCATTTTTTTAAAGTGTACTCTGTCTTTCTTGTGAATGTACCTAGTATATATGACAGAGATATTGAAACTTGAAAAAAAAATGTTATTTTAATTGATTAATTAAATTCTTTTCATTTTAATAATTCATTATAAATTAAAATGTTAAATGAACACCCATAACAATTATATTTAATTAACCTCATAAGCAACAGTTGCACCAGAGTTGCTAAGGTACAATTAGAGTGAGTTAAGGGCCCAAAATTAACAGGTTCTTGATTTCCACTGATTGACTGATCTGTGTTCCAGGGTTTTCTATCGGTTTTAATTGCCTGTCAGTCACTTGCCATCCACAGCTGGTATCTTGAAATGCCCTCAGGAAATAGTCGATAGATTGGATTAAACTCCTACTACCCAGGAGACAGCCAATGCACTGATACTGAATGCTGTTATACACATAGACACACGCACACACAACTGTTTAACACAGACTCTGCCTATCAACAAGATTTAATTTAAAAAGCAGGAAGGGGCTTGGAAGTCCCAGTGGAAAAACAGAAATAATGACTTGCTGTGAAAAATAAAAGACTTAAGCACCCTGCATAAACTAGCAGGGAGAATGACATTGAGACGAAGCTAAATAAAGAGACAAATACACCAGCGGTTGTAACCGCAGGACTGGGGTGCCACTGGGTTTGATTTGAGGTAAGACCCCGTCGGCGTGTCCGCCGTTGCTATGGTTACCTGGGATATTACCATTCCCACACTGTAAGCAGGATTCATGAGGCTAATAGAAAGATAATCAAAATGGCACACACTCAAATGGGCCCGCTTGGCTCCAGTGTGAACGCAGACAGTGGAAAGATGATGAATAGCAGACTCCTACACTGACACCTCCTCCGGATCCGGTGCTTTTTTGTTTTCCCACCGGTCACAAATCCCACAATTGCCCAAAATCTGCAGAAGCCTTCATGAAATTCTGTAACTCCACAAATCCATAAAACATAGTGGGGTCGAAAAAAGACCTATCGCAGGTTCTTACATATTTCCCCATTTTATGTCATTATTTACTTATATATTTATTCATGTACTTGTTCATCACATATATAATTTTTCAAGTATAAATTAGATACTCAATCCTAGTCTTTCAATGTCATTTTAGACCTTTGGACCCCACTGTGCAGAAGTTTTTGTTCTCGTTCTATGCAAGAACAACATGCTAAATCATAAGCTCTTTCCTCCACAAGTCCTCAATAGTCGCAAAAAACAACACCCTTTTCACCTTTTTAAAAAATACCTCAGTTCACAGCAACTCATTTCGGTGCATGTCTCTTTAAATGATAATGAGCTACTGCTCACCCCGCCCATGTCTTCTGTTTTATTTGTAATTGATTCAAATATGTGATGATTCAAATTGTTTGAGATGCTAAACAAATCACAATACAATTGGGGGTAGGAGTTTATATGAATGTATCTCTGAGGGGAACTGACTGTCTTTAGAAAAATGTAGATGGTACTTTCTTTTTATCTTGCCTCTAAACACTACATAGGCTGCGTCCGAAAGCCTAGACAGCTGACTTGTTGCCTCGCTGACTTATCACTCAATGACTTTGCAGGCAGCGTTTTTGCACAAAGGCACCTTCAGGGTAATGGTTTAATGATCTACAACAAAATGGAACGAGTTTTGATGATGACTATACAAATATTTAGATACTATAATATTGATTTCTCGCTAGAAATAACATCGAATTTGTATTCGGACATGTCTTGATGCCTTCCTGCCTTGGAATGCTGCCTCCAAAGGCAGCATTTTAGAGCTTTCGGACGCAGCCATAGTGTTCATAAGCACAGCTCTGCTTTGTTTACAGTGTTAACCAAGGAAACGTTGTATCGCTTTTTTTCCATAAGCGACACCTGCTGTCAGAGAGTGAATTCACGTCTCATTCAGCCCATCTGCTGTTTGTTTCTTGCAAAAATTTTTTACGTGTTTTTTTACAAAACTGAAGTCAGACCATTTTGTTTTTGCTTCAACTTTCAAAATTATACAGTCTAATTTAGATAAAAATCTTTTCATGCTGCATGTATGCAGCATCTTTGTTTGGATCATGATTAAAAGCAGTGGTTGTCTCTAATTTGAAATGGTAAGAGAAATATGCAAATACGCGGATTGTCAGTCAGCGGTCATGGGCGGGGCCTGAGCAGTATGATGTCATACTGCTCAGAAAATCAATATGACTTGATAATAGAGATTATTTAGGTTTTTTGGGGATTACAACAAAAGGACTAAGTGAATTTTTATTATTGCAGGGTGGTTATGTCCACACACTGCTAAGACACATTTTATGCAAATGCAATTTTGTGCCCAATGTCCTTTAATAGTTATTTAAAAAAAAATCTTAAAATACTGTCTTCATGGGAGACTCACTAGGTTTTAGAGCAGCGCTTATGATTACACCCTACAAATGTGACTGTCGAGCACTCCTCTGCTTTCTCTCTTTCTGTCTTTTCTATTTTTCTGGATCCCACTCATTGCCCTTCTTCCATCTACAGCCACTACTGTGCTTCACTATTATCTTCATTCATTCCTTCTACACCATATTTTGTTGCCTGCAGCAAAGTCAATGATTCACTATCCACGCTATTGTCAGTGTAAACAGCTTTTCTACAAACTCGCACAATGCTGGTCTCCAATCATTTCATTTTCCACAAACAGGAAATGACCACAACCAATATAACAGAGCCTAGGATGACATCACCTTCTCAGTTCATATCATTCTGCAGTGTATTTTGAAATGATCTAGGGTGTGTGACTTCTTGAAGGATGTAATGTCAATGTGGGCGGCCCTCTGACTTTTGTTTGACTTCCTGCACATTTCTGCAGCTGGTCTAATGAAAGCTCTGAAGCATGATTTGCAAACTCACACCTCACTGTCACTTTTCCTCAGCCTGCTGCAGGAAGCATGACAGGTGTTTTTTTGGTCTTTGCAGATGCATTCGGTTTCAAGCGTTTTGAAATAACACATAATTACTCTTTCTTTCAAGCCAAGTCTCTTTGGGTTTAGTCATCTTTATCCAAAAAAAGAACAGCATGGTAAAAATCTGATTACAGAGCCAAAACCAGACTCCGATAATCACATATCTCTATATTCTCCATATCCTGTAGAAGAAACAACTGTGCGCTTCCCTGACACTGAACAGACTTGCATAAATGTCCCCTCCTTACCTGACAAGCATTATACAGCAGCTGGTGCTCGAACTTTTTAATGCCAAGAATCTGTTGAAACATCTCATACAGCTGGTCCTTGCTGAGAATGAGCTCAGAGGCAGCGCTGGCTGTCATACGCTGCTGGTGCTTGCGTGGGTCTTCCTCTCCCCTGTAGATGGTGTCAAACTTGGCCATCCATGAGCTGAGGACCGTCTCCTTGCTCAAACCATCGATCTCCGGCAGGCTGCGGACACGCTTCTCGATGTGCTTCTTGAAGACCTCACGGGAGTCGTTGGCTGAGCAGCCACCGCTTTGAACCATACGGGACACACGGTCACTTTTAAGGAACACCTGTGATCAAACAGAAATCTTGTTATAGAAACAAACATAATGTATACACTACTGGTTAACAGTTTGGAATAACCAACAACAACATCCAGGCCCTTTCAGAGCTCCCAGCTACTCTCAAGCACATTTTTCCAGTTTAAAGGCGTTAAAAAATATTTAATGCAGTTAATGCAGGGGCAGGCCACCCCACCCACAACTGCTTCCTCCGTCTCTTTTTTTTCATCACAAGAATTGCATTTAGTCGCAGAACGTCGAAACAAACAGGAGACTTTTCAAACACGCACAGCTAACTTCACTTCAGCGACAGGCGCAAGTCAGACAAGGGTGGGAAAGGTACAGGTGACGAGGGAGCTTCAGTAGAACATCAGTGAACTGTGATCAGATGAGATGTTGTCAGGCCACATGTCAGTAAAAACTAATTTTCCTGTCCTGACAGCTGATGTACCACCCTGGTCTCATTGTTTATACGTAGGTATTTATACATAACATTTAGAGGCAAAAAACGTATGTTTTTATTGATGCTAAAATATACAGTTTAGACATATTTTAACATTTAAAGCGTACAAATTGCTATGTATTTTTGCCTAAAAAACATAAAATATTTACATATCTTTTATACCATTAAGATATTTGGATCAATGCCTTTTTAAGCGTTTTAGATTATTAGCCCCATTAACCTACCCCTAAAACTAAATCTACCCATTTTATAGCAAATATGCATTTTTATTATTTTATTAATAAACGATTTAGATTTTTAGCCCCCTTAATCTACCCCCAAACCTAAACCTTACTATTTTATAGTGAATATAAAAGGATATAAAATGCAACTGACCAAAATATGCAGGGAAATTACCATTTTAGCAACAATATAGAATAAAAATATTTTTTATAGTCGCTAATCCCACTCCTACCTCTAAACCTAACCATAACTCTCTCTGTACAGTAATAAATAAAAACATGACAGACACATACGTGCGATCACAATCATTAATTTATAGCAAAAATGTCAAAAGCAGTACCAAAAAGCAGTCCAAATGACAATGCATTGTATCCACAGTCCTTTCTGGCGGAATACGGAAGGTTTGTGTGAGGTGCAAAGCAGAATTTAAGTTAATCGCTAAAAACATTATCCAGAATATTTTCCCTATCCACTTCTTAAAGGCACGTGCACCATTCAAAACACACCTCACCAGAAACATGGCATTATTACGTCGTAATCTGTGACGAATGCAGGCGAGAGCCAATGAGCATTTGATTATCCTCGGGATGGAGATGAAGATCGCCAGATAAAGGCTTGAATTTGAGTCCGTTCCTCACAATTGCATAGATTCTGATGATTTGATGGTTTATGTAAAGATTGTTCACTTAATTTAGAAGTTGTTATTTTTTAAAGTCTAATAAATGTTCAAATTGATAGCTCTTAATTATACTGTAATGTCGAATGCCTATAGTCAATGGTTAAATATTACGAAAAAAGAACAATTTCCTAAAGACATCAGTAATACTGGTATCAGTGATAGTCACCTTCAGTCATAAAAAAGCAAATATTAAAAATATACTGTCTTTATGCTGTTTCTAAACTGATTTGAAGATCGAATGTGAAATTATTGCAACATAAGTATGTTTAAAAACTGTAAGGTTAGATGGGATCAATCACGATTGGGATTAATCCCAATTAATTTTTGAAAAAAATTTGCTACTTTTTTAACCGATTCATTGCACTAATAAAAACATAAAAATACATTTAAACCACATAGTGATTGCTATTGGGATGTGAAGAGACTTTCAACCAGCATAACAAAAAAAGTTTTTGAACATGTAAACGTATATATATACTTACATGTATATATATATATATACATACATATTTTCAAAATATATACTGAATGTGTGTGTAATAATATACATATAATAAATATACACAGTATATAAAATAATTGAATTCACAAAAAAAAATTCACACTCAGTTGCACAATTCAGCCTTCTAATCATGGAATACGTACATGTATTCTTATTTTAGGTTTTGTGGACATCAAATTAATGACAATATTTATATTCCCATGTACAAAAACATCAGATCTGCATTGTATATTAGATATTTTTGTGGTATAAGGTTTATTAAAGTGTTTTTTAATTTAAAAAGCCATCAATCTTAAAAGGCACAGATCCGTGTGTGATCTGAATAAAGGGATGAGCTCAGAGAATCATCGGCCAAGGCTGCTTCTATCAATTCCAAGCGAAGCAATTTTTTCTAGTTTCGAAAACATTGGCTGCAGGTCAGCGCAACCTTGTTAAACGGCTATCAAGACACTTGAAAAATACTTCGTCCTAAATTAGACAAGATTTTCCCTGTGACACAAAGTGCACAGTAGAGTCCTGATTCATAACAAGACAAAATTGGTGCGAATCTGGCAGTGTAGAATCTGTCTGACAGTCTGCGGTAGGGTTCAAGGTTATATTTATTTAATAATCTATTCTTTCACTCTTTTTATTTTCTGTATCCTCTCACCGTTCACCTCTCATATATTTATCTCGGCCACCTCTCTCTCCAGCGGACGCAATTCCCTTAACGTGCCTGGATAAGCAGGGAAGATGAGTTGACAGAGAGGGAACATCCAGCACAAATTCAATAAGAGTATCAGGGTTTAATTGAATTGAAAAAGCTGGCTTTGGCTGTGACTGAATACAAAGGCATTTCGCTCATTAGTTTCACCTCATTAAATCACCACCCATACTGAGACCAATCTCCTTTTTGCCCAAAACTCTAGCCCGTGCCGCAATTTATTCCTGATTCACCTCTTTTAGGTCATAAAAGATAATATATCACCTTAAACACAATTAAAATATGTGTCACAGAGGGAAAGTTTCACAAAATCCTTTCCAAGGACTTAATACCTTTAACATCTTGAGCTGAAGTCACTTCAAACATTTAACAGATTGACTGCAACTGTGTACTTATGTATTTAATATATGCACAGACATGGATTACTCTGCTCATCAAATCAGCATAAAGCAAACAGCTTAACATTTCTAAACAATCCCATTTAAACTGCATTATAATAATGGGAAAGACAAAGGATCTGTTTAGATGTCCTCAAAAGTTAACCAAAGGTACCTAACTGAGCCTTTCAGCTCTAGCGTCATTCAAAAACAATTTTATCTGCACAGATATAATGTAGCTTAATGGTGCACCAAGTCATTTCTTCGACTGTTCCATTTTAGCTTTAAACAACCAACACATTGGCCTTGGGCTCTATAATGATACTTATTGGCGTGTAGCATCACGAAAAGCAGTTTTAGATGCTAATGACATTTACTGCTAGAAAAAAATGACATTTATGCTAAAAAAAAATAAAATAATATAATACTGGGGTTATCAGGATTAACTGAACAGTAGTCATCTGATCATGATGTCATGATATCAAAACGGCAGACCACTCTTATTTAGAATAGGTCCTTGATATGACTTGAATTTTGTCATTTGAGAGACTCTTTAATGAACAATAAAAAAAAGTACTATATAAAATGTGACCACAAATAAGTGTAAATCTTTTAAAATTGAGATTTATACATCATCTGAAAGCTGATAAATAAGCTTTCCTTTGATGTATGGTTTGTTAGTGTAGGACAGTATTTGACCTGAGACACAACTATTTGAAAATCTGGAATCTGAAGGTGCAAAAAAATCTAAATACTGAGAAAAATTGCCTTTAAGTTATCCAAATAGCAATGCATATTGCTAATCAAAAATTACGTTTTGATATATTTACGATATATTTATATTTAAAATGTCTTCATGGAACATGATCTTTACTTAATATCCTAATGAATTTTAGTATAAAAGAAAAATCAATCATTTTGACCCATAAAACGTATTTTTGTGGTTTTGTGGTCCAGGGTCACAAATGCTTTTAAATTATGTGAATCACCTTATATTGCAAGTGCAAGTCCAGACTTGTTGCACTGATGAACAAAAAAAAGCCTAACCTCATAGTAGCTTTGGACAGCGTTGATGAAGGCTTCATCGGCTACAATCTGAGTCTCTCCATTCAGGAAGGCCTGGAAACGATCTTTAACTGTCTGAAGGTGCTGCTTGCTGATCTGAGAAGAGAAAACATCAGAAAAACAGAAATTGAAATATATTACTGCATTTCATTCCAAGTGACATCAAAGAAAAAAACAGATGTTAACAACATCTGTTCAAGAAGGAAAAAGATGGACATAGCAGTGTGACCAGAGGCTGAATTAAAAAAGAAATTTCTCAAGATTAAATTCCAAGAAGTTTGTAAGAATGCAATTTTTTAGAAAACGAAGCAAACATTTTCTTAAACACAACATTTTATTCCAGGCTTTAGTTTAATCTTAAGTTTTTCTTAAGAACAATCCTGAGAAAAAAGATAAAACACTCTTAGGCAGTATTTTTGGGAAAGCAATATTCTCTTAAAGAGACAGTTCACCCAAAAATGTAACTCACCTCATGATTTACTCACTCTCAAGCCATCCTAGGTGTATATGACTTTCAGATGAACACAATCAAAGTTATATTAAAAAATGTACTGGCTCTTCTGAGCTTTATAATAGCAGTGAATGGCTGTTGAGATTTTGAAGTCCAATAAAGTGCATCCATCCATCTTAAAAAATACTCCACATGGCTCTGTGGGGTTAATAAAGACCTTCTGAAGCGAATCAATGCATTTGTGTAAGAAAAATATCCATATTTAAAACTTTATAAACCATAATTCCTAGCTTCCACTAACTGTCGTACATGTGTTCACGAGAGAGTCGTTCTAGCTGATGACGTAGGATGTAGGCATACACTCTTAAAAATAAAGGTGCTTTACAATGCCATAGAAGAAACTTTTTCATCTAAATGGTTCCATAAAGAGCCTTTAACATCTTAAGAACCTTTCTGCTTCACAAAAGTTTCTTTGTGGTGAAAGAAGTTTCTTCAGATTATAAAAGGTAAGAAAGAGATGGTTCTGTAAAGAACCTTTGACTAAATGGCTCTTTGTGGAACCAAAAATGGTTCTTCTATGGCATCACTGTGAAAAACCTTTTAAAGCACCGTTATTTTTAAGAGTGTAGAGTAAACTCTGGGGAGAATATGCTAGTCTCGCGAGAACCAAATTTTGTTCACAGCAACAGGAAACCAGTCTCCAAGTCTCCAAATCTCCAGTCTCCAAATCCTCATTTTGCACTTCTAATTTGTGGTTGGCGTTTTGTTTTGCTCTCTCCTTTGCGCTTCCGTGTTTGTCACTTCCGTGTTTGTGTCGTGAACGTGCATACAACAGTTTGTGAAAAAAAAAATAAAGCAAAAAAGAAAGCCTTTATTAACCCCCCGGAGCTGTGTGGAGCACTTTTTATGATGGATGGATGTACTTTATTGAACTTTCAAAATCTCAACACTGCCATTATAAAGCTTTTATTTGTTTATTTTTTTTTTTTTTTTTTAAATATAACTCCAACTGTATTCGCCTGAAAGAAGAAAGTCATACCTAGGATGGCTTGGATGTGTAATTTTCATTTTTGGTTGAACTATCCCTGTTTTTAAGTAAGATAATGAGAAAAAAATAGCAGTTAATTAGCAGTTTTAAATAGCAGTTTTATTTTTAAGATTGTTTTGTGAATCCGGCTCCAGAATTACTCAGCAAATGTTCCATTTGACTCATTTAGCAGAAGCTGGAATATGTTTTCAATCTGCTTTGACCAAAGATCAGTTAGAATTTTGCTTAATGCTATAATTAGCTTTGATGAAGAGGTAAATGTGGCCCTCGAACCACAAACTCTCTAAGTAACATAACAGCAACAGACTTTTTCCCACTAAAAGACCTCTTGCCAATTTCACAATGCAAAAACAGATCATATTTCAGCCAAGAGTCCACATAAAACCTCTAGACAACCGAGAATGAGAGACACTGCCCATCTCCAAATACTTCTCATCCATCTGGATAGAGACTCGATTTGGAAGAAATGTGAAACAAGCGTTTAGATTACAATGATTGCCCACAGAGTGCTGCAGATGCTAATGAGTTTTGCTCATATTACTATGAAATGATGCATTTTATGTTGGGAAGCTTGGCTTTTTAACAGTTAAGCCTCGCCTTATTTCCTTAATGTTTTCAGAGCTCTTTTCATGTTCTGCTTAGCCGATATTATGCTCCATTTGCGACACTAAGGTGTTCTTTGCTTTGCCCATATTCACAACACGCAAATTATTAAGAGGCTGAGAGGAGACCAAATCTCTTGTCTCATAACAGAGTCAGGGAATTGATAATTATAGAGCTTATCCTGTGTTCCACTCCTCCCTCATGTGTTTTTTTCCCCCTGCCATAAGAATTTAAAAGTAAAATAAGCAATTCAGTATAATTTTAGGCTTTACTAAGAGTTACAATTAAATACAGACAAGGAATGAGATGGATTTGATGGAGTTATTGTGCATTTAAGAGGAAGTTTTGGCTTCTTGAATCCACTGTGCATGAAATAAATACAAATGATTCATAACAGAAAAAAATAACATATTGACAATAGCCATGGGTGACTCATCACTTAGTCCTTTGTAATAAAGAAGGTTAGTTACACGGCTGGCCAGGTTACCTTGATATAAGTGGCACATAACAAAAGGATGATAGCACAGTGGTTGTGCTATGATAGCAAAACCTGAAAAATTCAAAAGAACTTGTAATGAAATGATATATACTTCAGACATGTTCTAAAGCACAAAAAGGGATTTTTATATAATTAATGCTGCTCAAATCTCATTTTACTTCTGAAATATGACACATTTCCAAGTGAGACAGTATATTGGATAGTTCACAATTTTAAAAGATTCTATATAACGATTTGCTTACAGTTTCTCGTTCATTTTCTTGGTCTCTCTTGAATACAAACATGAGCACACTGTGAATTGTTAATCAGAGGATCAATGTAAACATGATTTCCTTTTAATTTCACCATTGATTTAACTCAATGAGATGCTGCATTTCGTTAATTTTCTTTTGTTTGTCACACCTGACCAGTAAATAGCAGCAGGCCTTTGATATGTTAGTGCGCCCACCTCCAGGGTCTCAAACCATATGGTCTCTGTTTTCAGCAAGAGAGATCAGTGTGTGTGTGTGTATGTTGGATATCCTTTTAAAATCCCAGGTGTTCCTCCTCATCGAATATGTTGCCATGGTCACCGAATACACATGAACACACCCCTTACCCCATTATCCCCTCTTAGGTTATCCAATAGTATGACCTCATAACTATGAGAGGCAGCTGCATTATCTCCATTACTCCCATGGTAACTGCAGGAGTGATTATAGTGGATAGGTTGATGTAGAGCAATTAAAGTGTATCCTCTAAACACTCACCGTAATGTTCTCTCTACGTCACCATGACAATGCGCACCAGTGTTGAGGATCCTACATTACTACCCTCATGACTGATGGCATACTAACATATTTCTCCTTCTATTTGTCCCATATATGGCAGAGACAATAAGAGCAGTATGCAAAATATTTCAAATTCAGCTGAGAGTATACTATGTATAATAGCTGGATGCTAATATACTAGCACAGGGGTGGCGAACTCCGGTCCTGGAGAGCCGCATCCCTACAGAGTTCAGCTCCAACCCTAATTAAAACTCACCTGCCTGTTGCTTTCTAGTAACCCTTCAGACCTTGATTAGCTTGTTCAGGTGCGTTTGATTAGGGTTGAAGCAAAACTATGCAGGGCTGCGGCTCTCCAGGACCGATGTTCGCCACCCCTGTACTAGCATATCACTCCTGCTATTTGTGCAATAGCACACAAACAAGAGAACATTTTAGAATGCACCTAAAATTTACCTTGTATACTAGTAGTATCCCTGCTGAAAAAAAACAGCTAAACAACCCAAGCTGGTTGGCTGGTTTTAGCTGGTCATCAGGGCTGGTCTTAGCTGGTTAGCAGGTTGGTTTTAGAATGGTTTTGACTACTGGAACAACCAGCTAAAACCAGCCTGACCAGCCAGCCTAGGCAAGAGAAACTTTTCAGAATTCAGCTAAACTATACCATGTATACTAGTAGTGTGCTAATATACTAGCATATTGCTCTTGATATTTGTGCTGTATGACAGAAACAAAAGAAAATATTCAGAATTCAGCTAAACTATACCATGTATACTAGTAGTGTGCTAATATACTATCATATTGCTCTTGATATTTGTGCTGTATGACAGAAACAAAAAAAAAAATCTGAATTCAGCTATAATATATACTAGTAGTATGTTAATATACTAGCATATTACTCCTGGTATTTGTGCCATATGATCGAAACAAGAGAACTACTTAGAATTCAGCTGAAATATACCATGTATACTAGTAGTATGCTAATATACTAACACATTACTCTTGCTATTTGTGCCACCCCTGGGGAAAAAAACAGCATATGCTGGCAAGTATGTTTTGATGCTGGGATGCTGGTTAGGTATGCTAAACCAGCATAAACCAGCAAATGACCAGCATAAACCAGCAAAAGACCAGCTTAAACCGTTAAAACGTACCTAACCAGCATCCCAGCATCAAAACATACCTACCAGCATATGCTGGTTTTTTCACCAGGGATATGATCGAAACAAGAGAAGCTATTCAGAATTCAGCTAAAATATACCATTACTCTTGCTATTTATGCCATATGTGGCATATGTAAACGCAGTATGCCAGCAGGCTATTCCAAATTCAGCTAAAGCATATGTATACCTGTAGCATGCTAATATTCTGTATCACCATACTACTCCTGCAATTTCTGCCAAATGGCAGAAATAATATAAGAAAATGCATGTTATTCCGAATTAAGTCTACGTATACTATGCATACTAGTATGCTAATATACTAATGCACTACTCCTGCTATTTGTGCTATATATGGCATAAAGTAGTATGCTGGTATGCTATTCCAAATTCAGCTGAAGTATATACTAGCCAAAGTATACATATACTAGTAGTTTGCTAAGATACTACTGTGCTAACATACTGCTATTTGTGTCATATATGTTATAGTGTAGTCCACACTTCAGCTGAATTTAGAATAGCATTCTGGCATATTACTTTTATTCATGCCATATATAGCAGAAATGATAGTATGAAAATGCTAGTATGCTATTCCAAATTAAGCCAATGTACACTATGTATACTAGAAGTATTCTAGCATATTACTGCAGCCTTTTCTACTATATATGGCAGAAATAATACTAGTATGCCATTCTGAATTTTGCCTGTATACAGTATACTATATATACTAGTACTATGGTAACATATTTATAAATAATAAATACTTGTTAAAAATAAATAAATAAATAAATATGATTCTGTTGCATAGAACTGAATAAAAATAATATATTGATACTACTAATATATACTAATATATTTTCTGTCTAATTTTATTGTTTCAGTATCATTAAATTATTGAGTTAAATTAAAAAGTCATACAAATCATTTTATTTTATTTAATAAAATAATAAATAATTATTAAAAAGCATTTTCTGTTTCATCCAGAATTTTTGGTTTTGGCCTAGAAATTTCATTTCGGTGCATTCCTAATAAGAGTAATATTGCTGTTAATAAAACATACATAACAGACAGCCTAAACTCTGTTGATCTAATGCAATTTGCTTTCAACACCACAGCTGTCATAGCTAGCATGTGCTCTGAAAATCATATCAGTGTTGAATATCAAAGGTGTGCAGTGTAATAATAAATAAACAGCCTGTCACCGGAGACGCTCCATAACTAATGGTCTCGGAATTAATGATTGAGCAGAATTTAATTGGAAACCTTTAATGAATCATTCACCTCTTCCGCTCCATCCCTCATTCTCTCCCATCAGTCCTTTCCTCTTCTTTAATTCTTTGGAAATGACTAATTTCCTCCCTGTAAAGATTAAACTATCATGTTGTTAAACTTCGGGTTATGGCTATTTTACTGCTGTTGGCACACGCTGGTGCAGCTGGAGTGCCCAGGCTGCAATAAATACAGCTAATGACTCTCACGCTGTCTGTTCAGACACCCCCCTTTCTCTGTGATGTGAAACTTTGATTCACAGAAGCTAAATAAAGTACAATAGTCCAGTTTTGTTTTACAGTCTCCATATGTGCTAACAGTAAAACTGCTAGAGGCTACACATATACAACCTCAGATCCACCCTCACACCTGCCCGTTGCTGGTTACTATAGCAACTGACAAAACGCAGACCCTTGTCATTGAATCCATGGGTAGTAATTTACTAACACAGACAACACACGCTAACTAGAATACTAGAAAATGATAGCAAAGCCTGGGTTGTGTCAGTCTGTTAAAACCCTACTTGAATCAGTCGAACGGAGTGGGGGTGGGGACGTACGGGGGGAAGGGAAGCTTATATGATTGAACAGACGACTAGAAAAAGTCCATGTTGTAGGGACGCAATAAAAAAGCACTAAGCTAGAGGTTACAAATGACGCCTGTTGACTTCATTAGAGCTGACCTAAGCCCTGCGCTCAAATCAGAGTGAGGTTTACACACTTAAATCACCTCCTCATCTGTTTAGGAGAGTTTTTCAACATGGTCTGTATAAACTGTTGATCTTTATAGTGCATCCTCCCATTAAAGTGCCAGTCCTCGATGTGACCTTCCTAGTGTGGATGCTGAAAGCATACAATTCCAGCAAGCGCTCTTCCACAGAGAGCTGTTTTTCACAGAGCAGTGTCTCTGCTTCCCTTCACGCTCAATGGAGCATCGCATTTGGTTTTGTTCGACAGGAGAGTCAACATCCCATGTCCATGGCTTTTTTTTGCTCTGTTTACCAGTGAGTGAGACGGAGACAATAATGAGCGCGTGCGGGAGAGAGAGAGCTTGTGGGACAGAAGAAAGGCTTGCAAAATGCCACTCAGTCAGAATGCAAGAATGTACTGTTTGAGTCGTACAGTAAGGGGCTTCAAAATTATACAATTTCAAGTACGTAAAGCTGTGCAGACAGCAGAATGTTTCTAAGAACATACATAATGATCTAAAAATATACTGGATAAAGATCAAGAGGCAAGTGTGAAGCAGCTACTTCAAATGGTTTAAAACTTCAAAAGCAAACCACGTATTGGTTTAAATACTACAAAAAAATATTTGAGTGCATTCGTAATTCTTAAAGGAGAAGTACATTTCCAGAACAACAATTCACATATAATGTACTCACCCCCTTGTCATCCAAGATGTTCATGTCTTTCTTTCTTCAGTTCTAAAGAAATTGTGTTTTTTGAGGAAAACATTTCAACATTTTTCTCCATATAATGGACTGCTATGGTGCCCCAAAACGCAGTTTAAATGCGACGTCAAACGATCCCAAAGGTGATCGTAAACGATCCCAGCCAAGGAAGAAGGGTCTTATCTAGTGAAACGACTGGTTATTTTCATTAAAAAAAATACAATTTAAATACTTTTTAATCTCAAACGCTTGTCTTGTCTTGCTCTCCATGAACTGTGTGTATTCTGGTTCAAGACAGTTAGGGTATGTCAAAAAACCAATCGTGTTTTCTCCCTCAACAAAAATCATTTCAAAATCTGTCTTTGCAAAGTGAACATGCAAAGAAGATCAAACACCCTCAACAAAAAAGGTAAAACAGTGATATAGCACAATTTTGAAGTTGAGGGAGAAAATACGATCAGAGTTTTTCGACATTCCCCAACTGTCTTGAACCAGAATACACAGCATTCAGGGAGAGCAAGACAAGACGAACGTTTGACATTAAAAATTATATAAATTATATTATTTTTATGAAAATAACCGATCGTTTCGCTAGATAAGACCCTTCTTCCTCAGCTGGGATCGTTTACAACCGCATTTGGGATCGTTTGAAGCCGCATTTAAACTGCATTTTGGAAGTTCAAACTCGGGGCACCATATCAGTCCATTATATGGAGAAAAAAAATGCAGAAGTGTTTTCCTCAAAAAACATAATTTCTTTACTACTGAAGAAAGAAAGACATGAACATCTTGGATGACAAGGGGGGTGAGTACATTATCTGTAAGTTGTTGTTCTGGAAGTGGACTTCTCCTTCAACTGATTTTTACTTCAAATGCTGTCTGTCATTGTTTAAAGTCAACATGTCATTCTCAACCCCTAATGTTACATGTTTCTGAGTAAAACTGAATATTCTGGCATAATATGGTACGGTGGGACTTGATTTCATACCAGAATGATCAGACAGTTGGAGGGGAGGGACCAAAAAATAAAAAGGGTTGGTGATGCTCACATGAAAAGGAAGGTTGTTTCAAAAGCAGAGCAAGGTATTGCATTTTGGAAGGTTACAAAGACATAAAATAAAGTGAATTTTAAACAACTAAAGGGTGTTAGACATGATGTGGAGTAGAGTAAATTCACTGGAAATCATGGCTTCACAGGGTTTATTGCTTTTATAAAACTTAATTCACTTAATTCATTTTTAAACAATTTCTTTGACTCAGTAATACTAATAGCAGAATGGCTGCCAAGCAACACACAGAAACAGTGGTGCAGCAGTTCTGAGGTAATGAGATCACAGGTGTATGTTTATGGAGTAATTTACAATGCCTTCAAACACAGCACAACCAATCATAATCAACCGGAACCGGATCTGTTTTATGAATTAAATTTAAATTCAGAATAACATTTAATGACAAATTGTGTACCATAAATTTTAATTTCCTGTTGACCTTACCTGATATTGTGACCATAGGCGCCGACCCGAGTGCCCACAGGAAAAACCTGAGATATACACTCTAAAAAATGCTGGGTTTTTTTTTTTTTAACCCAAATGCTGGTTTCAGCATGTTCAGTCATTTTATTGGGGTGTGGTTTTAATATTTTTTTTACCCAGGTGTTGGGTGGGTTTTCTATAACTAAGTTGCTGGGTCATTTTAACGCTGGCCCTTCATCGGCTCAGATTTCAGCGACACACTGGCATGAGAATTAGCACCATTTCGGTAAAAAGCGATTGCAGAGAAAGGTTAAATACACTAAAATTCTACTTTTAAATGTTACCCTTTTTTTATGTCTAAAATGCTTGTTAAATGAGTTTAAATGTACGTAATATTGTAAACTATGCTGTATTCAACCAAATAAATTCAATTTGTCTTATATTTTGTCCATGTGTTCTTGCTTAATAATAAATGTTCATCTTTTGATTATTACTGTTGCCTCTAGTAATTCTGTGTGTGTTTTTATAAGTTCCAGTCCATTTTAAACCAGCAATATAATCATTTTTAAACAATAGTTGACTTAAATAAAATAACCCAGCATGTTTGGTAAAAACATTTAACCCAGCCAGCTGGGTTAAATATTCTGTCCAATATTTACCCAGCGCTGGGTTGGCAAATAACCCAAGTTGGGTTGTTTTTAACCCAGCATTTAGAGTGTAGTCACTATCATATTGGCAAACTATACAATGCATATTTGTGGAAAGCATCAAAAGTTTTCTATTTGCATTGTGTTTATTGCTGCATTGCTGCATTTGTCCAGTGCTGAGTCTTGCAAGCTTGCGAATCCTCTCATTATATCAAAACTTCATGAGATAGTGATGAACTAAGACAAGGGACAGTTTTTTAGTGATTATAAAAGGAGTCCTCGTTGTGTACATTCTAGGCTACACTCTTTAAAAAAAGGTGCTTCACGATGCCATAGAATAACGTTTTTTGTCTAAATGGTTCCATAAAGAATCTTTAACATCTGAAGAACCTTCTTGTGGCAAAAGAAGTTCTTCAGATTATGAAAAGGTAAGAAAGAGATGGTTCTTTAAAGAACCTTTGACTGAAAGTTTCTTTATGGAACCAAAAATGGTTCTTCTATGGCATCGCTGTGAAGAACCTTTGAAGCACCTTTATTTTTAAGAGTGTATATACACTAAAAACAACAATTTTTGGGTTATTTGGCAACCCAGTGCTGGGTTAATATTGGACAGAACACATGCAGGGTTATTTTGACCCAGCTTGTTGGGTTTTATACATTAACCCATTTGCTGGACTGTTTTTTGTCAGTCAACCTATTGAAGGTTTTCCATTTTAAATAATAAAAATGCAATCTAAAATCTGTATATATGTATAGGACAAGAACATATATACAGTTCACATACAATATTTCTTATCCAATGTCAAGTCAGTCTTTTACAATCATAAAATGTTCAAAAACATTCAGTAAAGGTTTTAGGATGTGACAGGAGCAGCAAGAGCAGACAATGGGAAAGGCTGTGGGAAGAAAACTGCTATTAGTAGGTTTATCAGTAGGCTCATGACTTATATTCATGTTTGAAAAGTTACATCAAAAACAGCTTTGCCACCTTGTCTGTCTGATTTTTGTGACCTTGGACCACAAATCCAGTCATAAAGGTCAATTTTTTAAACTTGAGATTTATGCATCATCTGAAAGCTGAGATAAATAAGCTTTCCACTGATGTATGCTTTGTTAGAATAGGACACCATTTGGCTGAGATACAACTATTTGAAAATCTGGAATCTGAGGGTGCAGAAGTATCAAAATAGTGAGAAAATCGCCTTTAAAGTTGTCAAAATGAAGTTCTTAGCAATGCATATTACTAATCAAAAAGTAAGTTTTGATATATTTATGATAGGAAATTTACAAAATACTTTACTTGATATCCTAATGATTTTAGCATAAAAAATAATTTGTCGAAATATGAACTATGTGAGACTACAGATGTTTCCTGTTTATACAATAATAATTTGATAGGAAAACAATGTAATACATACCTTAATTTCATTCATGAAGTTTCCCATCAGTCAAGTTTTCTCTCAGGACAGAACACAAAATGACAGCTGACAAATGTATCCAGTTTTAACCGATTTGGCATAGACTACCCAGCATTGGGTTACACTGACCCAGCGCTGGGTAGGTATGTAAGGGAGTTCATCATTTGTACTGACAGTAAAATGACCCAGCAGCTGAGTAACAGAAAAACTATCTACCAACTGGGTAAAAATATAAAAAATAATCCAACAAAATGACCTAACAGGCTGATCCCAGCATTTGGGTTAAAAAAAAATAACCCAGCATTTTTTAGAGTGTATAATCTATTTAGAATTTGTATAAAACTTTTGTTTTTTGGCCACATGCATGCCACAAAGTTTTGGAAATGACATGCACATATTTATGCAGGATTCACACTCGAAAAAGCAATAGACAGGACAAAAATATACATGAAAATGTATGTACATTGAGGTTAGTGCAAACTCACTAATTTCTGAAGCACTCTCAGTATTTAATTCTGGAACCAGGCCTGGATAAAACTCTGTTTGAGCCGTTTTCATTATCAGTAGTTATCAGTAGCTCATATTTAGGCCATCGCACAGAGTATTATGTGGCAGTAGGCTATGCTTCAAAGTTTGAAAAAAGAAGCAGGATATTTGTTAGTTTTCTCAGTGAAACTCTCTACAGTAGAGTAAACATTATGCACACAGGCTTCATCCAATACTTCTTGCATCTCCTCTTATGTGTAGATTATTAGGGTTTATTTAGCGTTAAGCACTGCTTTCAACAGCTTTGACAAGTAATAAACAACTGCCGGCCAATGTTAACTTTATTTTAATCAAAACACAAAACATTATTTACCCCATCTGCATCTGCACGGCGCCCGTTACACATTTCCCCTAGTGTTAACGTCAGTATTTATGACAGTTGGATGTCTTACTACTTGACTCTTGGCAATGCATTTTGCAGTCCATGTGTTTCTGTTCGCGAATTGTATTTTTCATCAAGCGCACCATCGCACAGAGAAAACAAACACCAGCTATAGGCCTAGTTTAACACTGATTGATGAGCCTTATATTTGGTTAAGAATATATTTAAGTGCAAATATATTTGTTACAGAGGTTGGGTACCCACCAGCAGAAACATAAATCGGTGCCTATGATTGTGACAGAGTGTCAAAAGTGAGCTGATTTTAATGCAAATTGAAACATTTTTTGTTTTTCATTGATAAAACACATCTCTGTGGAAGCCTGTTACCTCCTCGGAGAAAAAATAACTAAAGCTGGAATTGCAAGATAAAGTCACAACTGCACTACCATTCAACAAGGTTTTATTTCAGCTAGGATGCATTAAAGTGATCATAAGTGAGTAAAGACTTTCACATTGCTGGTGAATGAATGGTGTTCTTTTAGAACAAAAAAAAAATGTCACAGGTTTCCACAAAAACATTAAGCAGCACAACTGTTTTATATTTATAATATAGATAAAATATGTGTCTGGAGCAACAAATCAGCATATTAAAATGATTTCTGAAGGATGTGACACTGAAGACTGTAGTAATGATATTGAAAATTCAGCTTTTGCCATCAGAGGAATAAATGACATTTTAAAATATATTAAAATAAAACAGTTATTTTAAATTGTAATATTATTTTGTCAACCCTGGAATACAGTACATCTTAATACATGCAGTTTATAAAAATACTAAAGAAATGTTTTAGTCTGAATGTACAGCAACATTTGTGCGTCATTTATTTACGCTGTGCGCACTTAAAAGACTGCCTGTCATTGTTAGTGTATCCTTTTGACTTTATGATGGAATGTGCCTATTCGTGTGTGTGTGTGTGTGTGTGTGTGTGTTTTGTGTTCCCCAGGTGCCCACTGGGCTCATGTTGATTGCGTGGGAATGGCGGGCTGGGGTTTCTCTCTGAGAACAGATTCCCATTAGTGATCAGTGAGCCCGGGGTAGAGAGACATGCTGCTTTCATGTCCCTTGAGTCTCTGCCTGTCTGTCTTTCTCTCTCTGTCTTTCTTTTCATGTCTTCTGGATGTTATGTTCAGTTTATGAGCAGTGCAGCCTGTGTTCCTGCATTGACGGCTGACAGCACAGCAAGCGCTCCAGACTTCTAACTTTGACTGAGTGTTCATTGAAAGGTAATTGTATAATATTGTGTTGTCATTAATACACTGCATTCCCTGTGTGTAAAGCAGACACTGAACTATTTGTCATTTTATTTCTTTGTTTATGACTTGACAGCTTTATATGGAAGTCTTGCTTTCAGAGCAAAAAATAAGGTAATTCATATTTCACATTTGCATCTTTATTTATCATTACTGCAACTTTTTCACAGTGACTTTGTATCTTACAATTGCGACTTCATATTCACATTTGCATCTTCACTACTCATTATTGCGACTTCGTATTTCACATTTGCATCTATTTCTCGTAATTGCAAATTTATATCACACAACTGTGACTTAATATCTTACAATTGCAACTTCATATTTCACATTTGCACCCTTATTTCTCATAACTCCAACTTTCTCACAACTCTGCCTAAATATCTACAACTGTGACTTCATGTTTCTCAATTGGATCTTTATTTCTCACAATTGCAATTCTATGTCTCACGACCGTGACATAATGTCGTACAATTACAACTTTATATTTCATATTTTCATATACACTTCTTATTCACATTTGCATCTTCATTTCTCATAATTGCGACTTCGTATTTCACATTTGCGTCTATTTCTCGTAACTGCACCTATATTTCTCATAACTGTAATGTAATATCTTACAACTGCAATTTCATATTTCACATTTGCATCTATTTCTTGTAATTGCAACTTTATATCACACAACTGTGACTTAATATCTTACAATTGCGACTTCCAATTTCACATTTGCATCTTTATTTTTCATAATTGCACCTATATTTCTCACAGTTGTAATGTAATATGTTACAACTGCAATTTCATATTTCACATTTGCATCTATTTCTTGTAATTGCAACTTTATATCACACAACTGTGACTTCATATCTTATAATTGCAACTTCATATTTCACATTTGCATCTTTATTTCTCATAATTAACTTTCTCACAACTTTAAGTAAATATCTTACAATTACAACATTATACTTCATATTTGCAACTTTATTTCTCACAATTGTAAATTCACATTTCATATTTGCATCTTTTCTTGTAATTGCATCTCTCAAAATCTTACAATTGTGAATTCAAATTTCACACTTGCATTTTAATTTTTTTAATTGCCACTTTAGTTCTCATAATTTTACTTAATATTTTACAACTGCAACTGTATATTTCATATTTGCATCTTTATTTCTCATAACTGTAACTTCATATTTCACATTTGCATCTTTGTTTCTCATAATTGCAACATTCTCACAACTATATCTTACAATTGCAACTTTAAATTTTACTTCAACTACATTGTGACGTAATATCTCACAATTATAACTTAGTATTTCACATTTGCATCTTTATTTTTCGTAACTGCACTTTTTTTTTTACAAATGTGACTAAATATTTTACAATTGTGATTTTATATTTCACGTTTGCATCTTTTGCCTCGCAATTGCAACTTTATTTCTCATAATTGTGACTTATTATTTTACAATTGCGTTTCTTGTAACAGTGAGACTTTATGTCTCACTATGTGATTTAATACTTTTAAAGTACATCACAATTACTGTAGCTTTTACACCACAATTAACATATTGGTAACATAATAACATATTATTCTGAATATAAAAGCACTACTTTTAGACACCCTTAACGTAAACCTTAAATCTGGAAAGGATGCTACTTCATTTAAATCTGGTTCACTAATGATAATTTTTCATACATTTAACCTATCTAAAACATCTAAACACACTGCTGTCTACCACATATATGTGTGAATGTATCTTCAAACCTTCACACTGAAACTGTGCATATAGACTGTTATGTAACAGATCAGAGAAGGCAAATGGATGTGTAATCCCAGATTACAAACAACCAACAAAGAGCACATGAAAGGGTCATCCTCCCACTGCCTTTACGCTGCATTATTCAAGCACATGCTCACAAACACCCCTTCGTACAAATAAACACACTCACCATGAATACACACATCTGTGTGTGTGGTTTCTCATTAGTACTACTGTAAGATGTTTGCTAAATTCACACAGGCAAGTGTGCACGAATGTTTTTGTTTCCACTTAAGTACAGTTTGTTTCAAAAGCTTAAAAAAAACAGAAAAATAAAAAAGCTAATGCTTTGTGTTGCTCATGTGGAAGATACAGGTTTAACATATGCATTTAAATGATGAAACAATTAAAAATACAAATGAAAAACACAATTAAAGAACAAATTTATCAAAAGCAGATAATTTGCAATTTTGAGAAAAAGTAATAGGTTATTTAAAAAAAATGTAAAAAGCAAAAAAACATTTGCAAATAAAAATAAATAATAATGTTTACTCTATAATGAGCAAATGTGGATTTTACAGTCAACAATGAAATTTCCTAGATATTATTTCACAAGATAACCATTATAGAAGATATCCCGCACAACCTGAAATAACAAACGTATGAACTGCATTTATCTTTTACATGAAGAACACCCTCATACTTTAAACATCTATTCATATCTGAAGAGTTTCAAAAATACCTTTTCAATCTGAGCTTGTTCCAGAATTCTTCTGCAAGGATTTTCAATAACAACCTAGTTAATGTGGCTGTCTTACTCACAGCTGACCCAAGTTCAGCCAGCGCTTGATTGTGAATCCATCACATCTATCACAATAGCAATCTTCCCCCCTGCCTGCACGTCAAGATCTTCAGCCCACAATGAAAGCCTGCTGACCTCAGATCAGGCCTATTCAGCTGGTAGGGCTCTTAAGGCCATTTTGGTGCATCCGTCTACACTACACATTAGCTGTAAGAGGCACCTCAGCAGACCGTTCACAGACAGAGAGCTCTTATCTGGGTTATGGTTTGTCTCTAACACAATGGCCTTTCAGATTCTTGCCCTCCCAAGCACAAGATGGGCGTTGAACATCGCCTCTTTGCTCAGTGAGGGAGTGGAAAAGAAAATGGATTTGTGAAGAGATATATCAATACACCCACTCGAATAAACTCCTTTCTCTCCACCTCAAAAAAACAGAAATAACTAAATCCTATAAAACAGGTATTTGTTATAACAATGCAAGACTCAAAAAGTGGAAACGATACTGTCATTTTTTTTAAAGAGGGCTGTAATTAACTCCACATCTATTGCATCTTAAGAATAGGCCCTGTAATTTACATTGAGCAAATAATTGTGTCTGAACATCTTGACAAGACAGGCACAGTAGATTAGAGAAGTTGCATCATATCACCTCTGAAAATGCTTCTGTGTGGTATCATGGCGCTATTATTCTCTCTGTAAAGTAGATTGTGGTAAATGATGTCATACAATAACTCAATCAACACACTTGTAAGGGCATCAGATTACACAGCTAGCAGCTTTTGTCTCAAAGGATCGTCTGAGGACACCTTGCACTTCATGCTTACAATTTAGATTATTCTCATTTCTCATCCAATGTTACAATAAGCTTAAATGACAAATGATCATATCATGCTACATAATACTAAAAACCCTTTAAGGCAATTCATCCGACTCGGCGGCCATCTTGGTAACGCAGTAGACCTGAATGGGTTGAGGCTAAAATCTTAAGTCAGAAACGAATTAACAATAATATCAATTGTTTGTGAAGCAAAAAAATCATGCTGGTCCTTTAACTGTCATACTAGACTTTCAGTCCCACAGTTGCCATATAAAGTTCCATAAGTAAAAAAAAAAAAAAGTAAAAATCCCATTCATTTTCTCCATAGTGCAAGTGATTTTTAACAACAACTGATAAACCATTAAAGCCAGGCCTGCTGGGAGTGACACAGTTGTTAAACCAGTCACTTTAACTGAAAATTGTCCGTCATTAACAGAATTTTTTTCTTCAGTGATGGAAAAATTTGAAGGCCGTCCATCACTTTGTCAGATTACACTGAGGGTGATCTATTGTAAATTGTAGCTGTAATTCCCACCCCTGTCCTGTTGGTGGCGAGTGCGCTCCAGTCTGGCAGCAGAGCAGGGATCCAGAACAAAAACGAAACTGTCACGAATGTTTTCCTATGCGTTTGATTACAACAGGAAAGCACCCAGAAGCTACAATGATCTATCACGGCACATTAAAGAGTGCCAAAATGGTATTTAGACTTTGAAATCTGAGACTTTGTTTCATATCAACAGTAACACAAAGCCTAGACTATTGCTATTTATTGGAAGGAAGACACACTATATACTGTTCATTCATCAACTGAAAACAGCATAGACCAAAAGATCGCCTGGGATTTAAGAATTGATATTAGTTCATTAAAATGAGAATCTATTAAAAGCCCTAGCGTATTTTGTTGTTTTTAAACACTGCGCTGTCATCCTGTAGGTTCATAAATAAATATGAAAATGTGAACTAAAATAAAATGAATTAAATGTGTTATTCTAATTGAAATATGAAAATGTTAAAGTAGCGCAACCTCTGGTTTGTATATAAGTGTCTTAGCAGTGTGTGGACACAACCACCCTACAATGATAAAAATCCATTCACTCCATTTTTTAATCCTCAAAAAACCTAAACACTCTCAATTATCAAGCCGTTTTGATTCGCATAATTCCGCCCTCAGCCATCATCAGATGCAATTTTCACTTTTTTAATCTGTTTTGCATTTAGTCAGGTCTGCCATCTCAGAAAAGCTGAAAAGAAAACATGCAGCCAATACGTTATGGGCTGTCTGAGTCTGAAACTGTCATCTAGCGAGCGGTTTTAATTTGCAGCCAGTTTCTACGTAGATAGGTAGCTATTTGAATAAGAAAACCTCCGAGCCATATATGAGTCCAAGGCAGCAATTCATGCTTCTTGTGTTGACATGCCCCACTGAAAAGAGGGGTGGGGTGAGCAGTAGCTCATTATCATTTAAAGAAATATGCACTGATATTAGTGGCTGTGAACAGAGCTGTTTTTGACAAAGTAAAAAGGGTGTTGTTTTACACAACCTTTGAGGAATTTCAAATTATGTTGCAGACATTTCATGAAGACCCTAAAGAATCATAACAACTTGTGGAAAATGGGCATCCGATGTCCCCTTTAAGAAATGGTATGCTTTTAAGCCATCAGATCATGATATTGAAAGGGGACATCAGATGCAATTTTCACTTTTTTAATCTTTTTTGCATTAGTCAGGACTTCCAGCTCAGAAAAGCTGAAAAGAAAACATGCAGCCAATACGTTATGGGCTGTCTGAGTCTGAAACTGTCATCCAGCGAGCGGTTTCAATTTGAAGCCGGTTTCTACGTAGATAGGTAGCTATTTGAATAAGAAAACCTCTGAGCCATATATGAGTCCAAGGCAGCAATTCATGCTTCTTGTGTTGACATGCCCCACTGAAAAGAGGGGTGGGGTGAGCAGTAGCTCATCATCATTTAAAGAAACATGCACTGATATTAGTGGCTGTGAAGAGAGCTGTTTTTCATAAGGTAAAAAGGGTGTTGTTTTACAAGACCGTTAAGGAATTTTACTCAAAGTATGTTACAGACATTTTATGAAGACCATGAAGAACATACCAACTTGTGGAAAATAGGCTTCTGATTTCCCCTTTAAACTTAGTATTTAAATAACTGTTTTAACAGCACAATTCCTAGTGAAGACTACATTACCCATGATTCTGCAAAAATAATTTTACCAAACAGAGAATTGTGGCCATGAGAGCTCACTCTGTACCAATCTATCTATATCTATCAATCTATCCATATATCTTTAAATCTGTAGTTTTATATTCCTCCATCACTTTTAAATCAATTGTTATTTACAACACTTAATGGGACTGTAGTTCTTTCCCCTATTAAAACAATTAGGCGCACAGTCTTGTACCTGTTTTGTCCGATTTTCATATACTTATTTGCTTCAAATCAAAGTTCGTGTGATTCACCTCATATCTGGTTGATTTGGGTCTTGGCTTGTAACTCTTTAACAAAGACTTTTTTTAAAGTCCTAATGAGTGAATAAGAAAAGTACATCCGGAACCAAGGCTGCCGAAAATGGTGGTGGGACTGTTGCACTCTATTAAGCATTGCAATCCCTCTATCAAAAAACGGACTGACTCTTTCAACTGTGAGGTGGAGTGTAGTACAAACACAGATACCACCATAGATGGTTGTTGGTCATCATATCCGGCACTGTGGTTAATGGAGTTCAAAACCTCTCCATATTGCGTCAGCTCTTGTAGTTGTGCTCTGCCCTAATTACGTCTCTATTTGTGTCTTTTTTTGTTGCTTTATTTTATGCAAAAGTCATTAGCGACATAATTGACTGAGCCTTAGATGTGCATGTGTGCTCAATGTATGCTACCTTCCCTGAACAGTCTTTCTGTTGTGCCTGCTTGTTTGTCTCTAAATGTGTATGTAATCGTGTTGGTCTGTCTGTTAGTGTGTGTGAGAGAGCAAGAACGAGAAAGGAAGAGAGAGAGAGAGAGAAGACATTGTAGGAGATTGTTAATAGCCTTCTTAATTAGGCTCTCCATTCAGTGTGTGGGTGGGTACGTGCCGGAGACAGCGAGCGGCAGCAGCGTAAGACATCTGACATGGTCCTACTGATCATTAAGTATGTGACAGCGTGCACCTTGTCATCATGACTAATAAACTGACTAAACTACCATTTCTGAAGCAGACAGCAACAAGCACCGTGAAGAGTTTCCATATTTAGTTGGCGGCATAAGCAAGCCCTGCGTTAATAAAAACAGCAGAGCTGCTTATAATCTTAAAACGGGTGAATTAGCATGTCACTGCATCGTAATTAAAGCAAAGACGGGGGGAGGGGAGGTAAACAAACACTAATGTTAATTTGATATTTCCACAGAACTTAATAACAACAACAACAACAACTAAACACAAAATCATACAGCAAAGCTAGCAAAGATTCACATTCAAAGCCCAGAAAGGCAGTAAGGACATCGTTAAAATAGTCCATGTGGTTCAACTGTAATTTTATGAAGCTATGGGAATACTTTTTTTGCACAAAGAGAAAAAAACAACTTTATTCAACAATTTCACATGGACTATTTTAACAGTGTCCTTACTACCTTTCTGGGCGTTGAACGTGTCAGATGCATTGCAACTCAAATGAAGAAAATAAATAGGGGAGAGGAGTCACATTAATTTTTTAAACTACAGTTTTAGTAGGTTTATAAGCTGTTTAATAGGCTAAAGAGTAAAAAATAATTCACTGGATAATGTTAATTCACTGAATAGTGTTCTCTGGAATATTGCACAAACCAAACATTGTATTTTATTGCATTTCTCAACTGGTGTGTTATATCAGAATTACTTATGTTTTTGTTATTCTAGATTCTGAAATGCCTGCTGTCAAAGCGCTGTTTATCTATGCATTCACAGAACTATACTCAAATGCGATCGCTTGCAGAGATAATAAATAATTAATTTCCATAGAGTTTTATTTATTTAGATGTGTATCAGCGAAATAATGGTTATATAGTAAATGTTAATATAATTTAGGGTGTTTTAAACAAGTGAATCTTGTTGAAAGTCACATGCGTGGTCGTGCTGGAGCATTTCCTGAGCATCAACCCAGTGAATAAACAGCAGAATGAAAACACCTTCATGAGACTAATGATGAGCATATAGCCAACAAACAGAGAATTAAATTCAGCACTTTTATTTCCAACATACGCTCATTCATGGCTGTATTATTTAATTCATGCAAAGTTGGGACAGGACTTGACGGATTATTTTAGCTGACTCCCACTTCACGAGACTAATAATGAGCATATAGACAACAGAAAGAGAATTAAATTCAGCACTTTCATTTCAAACATGTGCTCATTCATGGCTGCATTATGACTTGACGGATTATCTTACATGACTCTGTGAGTTCATCTCTATTTCTTAGAGCCAAGCTGCATAAACTAGCTACATATCAGGCATTTATGCAACACATCTTATATGTGCATTAATGGCTGTTATGTTAAATAAAGTTTACAAATTACAGCAAAGCAAGTATGCTTTACCTATGCACGCCATTGTTGTTGTCTCGTCTCCCCTCAGACGCGTTGTAATGGCGATCCTGCGCACAATTCTTTTCAAGTTGGCGACGTTTATCAGTGAATTGGATATTACAAATCCGATTAGGGTAAAATGCTTAAATATCGGGAAAAATATCAGTAAACCGATATATCGGTCGAACTATAGTCTAGAAAGCTTTTGAATTTTAGCAAAAATATCTTCATTTGTGTTCCGAAGATGAACAAAGGTCTTACAGGTTTGGAACGACATGAGGGTGAGTAATTATGTCAGAATTTTCATTTTTGGTTGAACTATCCCTCACAAGACCTTATAGAAGAAGTCCACTTCCAAAACAAAGATTCTCATTTAATGTACTCACCCCTTTGTCATCCAAGATGTTCATGTCTTTCTTTCTTCTTTCTTTCTTAAAGAAATTATGTTTTTTGAGGAAAACATTTCAGCATTTTTCTCCATATAATGGACTGATATGGTGCCCCGATTTTAAACTTCCAAAATGCAGTTTAAATGCGGCTTCAAACGATCCCAAATGTGGTTATAAACGATCCCAGTCGAGAAAGAAGGGTCTTATCTAGCGAAACAACTGGTTATTTTCATTAAAAAATACAATTTAAATACTTTTTAATGTCAAACGCTCGTCTTGTCTTGCTCTCCCTGAACTCTGTGTATTCTGACTCAAGACAGTTAGGGTATGTCGAAAAACTCCAATTGTATATTCTCATTCAACTTCAAAAATCATTTCAAAATCATCCTACATCACTGGAGAAGTACCGACTGAGTCTTTGCAAAATGAACATGCAAAAAAGATGAAGCACCCTTAACAAAAAAGGTAAAATTGCGATATAGGATGATTTTGAAGTTGAGGGAGAACATGAGATGGGAGTTTTTCCACATACCCTAACTGTCATGAACCGGAAAAAAACAGAGTTCAGGCAGTGTAAGGCAAGATGAGCGTTTGACATTAAAAAGTATATAAATTGTATTATTTTTTTGAAAATAACTGATCGTTTCGCTAGATAAGACTCTTCTTCCTCGGCTGGGACTGTTTACAACCGCATTAGGGATCGTTTGAAGCCGTATTTAAACTGCATTTTGGAAGTTCAAACTCAGGGCACCATATCAGTCCATTATATAGAGAAAAATGCTGAAATATTTTCCTCAAAAAACATAATTTCTTTACGACTGAAGAAAGAAAGACATGAACATCTTCGATGACAAGGGGGTGAGCACATTATATGTGAATCTTTGTTTTGGAAGTGGACTTCTCCTTTATTTCTGAATGACAGCGATACTTACAACAACCAAAGTAACAGAACCAATCGCACAAAAGTCATTTGCAAACCAAACCGCTTTTTTTTGGTCAGTGTGGCAAATTTGGGCGACCAAATTGATGCAAAATGGGCATGCTGAAAACTTCCAATACCGCAAACTGCTACTTAAAATTTGGTAAATATCAATGTAAATTGAAAACAAAAAAAATATATATATATATAGTTTTACAGGGTGGCCATGGCAGATATCTAGCTGAAGATGTCTGACTAATGATTAGTGTAGCCTATTATCTCTGCGCCCTGAGTTGTATTGAATTTCCATCTACTCTCAAAGGAAAACCATCACATCATCTACAATATGACTGACCAGGGCAGCTTTTATTGGGAAAACCAAATTTGGAGATGATTAATGTAATCCATTAATTCTGCCAATCAGATTCTTCTGGACTATGAATGGTTCTGCAGAACTATAATGGCGTGGAATATACAGTGTAACAAAAACACAATTGTATATCTAAGGAAACCTGCTGGTTCCTGATGTTTTGTCTCACATGAGTCTTATCTGTGAGGACACAACAACAGCTGGAGAATAACTTCCCACAGAGACTCTGTTTATTGTCCCAAGTCACTGACTCCGAAGACAATAGCAGCAAGCAAACAAGCCCCTGGGGACTCAACCAAATAAGACAGACAGTCTTGTTTTTGACCTTGGATTGTATGAAATGAAACTCACAGCAAGTCTTAAAATGAGGCGGAGCTGAAATTCAAACAATACGTAATGCACTGCCTCTCAAATTTCCACTTTACAATTATCAACTCTCCAAGCTGAAGCTGCAATATATGATAAACGTTTTTGAATAAGGCACTCATGGATATGATGAACACTTCTAAATTATTCAAGATCCCGACATAAAAGACAAGTTCATTCTGTCAGAGCTCTGCCTTTGATTCCATGCCAGGAGAAAATGCCTCAAACACCAAGTCTCGATCTCTCAAACATTGTGCTAATGTGGCATGGCTGCTGCTTTGTTAGTTTTCAGGATTAAAGAGCTTTGGAGCTTTCAAAAACTTGGTTTTGATTTATATCTGATAAGCAAAATGTCAAAACAAACTAATCTTAGACAAAAGCATGTTTTGCATGCAACTCTACATTTCAATGGAGAGATAATGTCGACTAGTAAAACAGATTTCATCATTCCTGAATAACAATCGAGTACTTTTCCTCATAGGATCTGAGGGAATGCCTAGCGGTATTGCTATTTTCACATGGGACACATACACCCATGTTGATGAAAACATCTGAAAGCAATGTTGCATTGAATAAATTGTGTTTTCGACTATCTTAAATGCTTTGATGGGGGTTTTAAGATTTGCATATTGCCAACAGACCACTGACATGTTTGTGACGTTCATTAAGTTCACAAATGTCAGCACCATTACTCTGAACTCCCAAAAAGCATCTGGATTTATGCATCTTTATGATAAACTTAGAAAGCAAACACACAAAGCGAGCAAGTAACATACAGGGTTTATCTTGGACGTTATGGAGGTTTTCCTAAAGCACAAAAGTAAACCTATGCGTAGTTAAAGTATGCGTAAATGTGAGACTCTCCCAGTAAAATGTTATCTGAATCACACACTAAAGTGCTAACAAGAGATGTCCTGCAACCATTTCACTTAAACCAGTTTCACCTTAAATACAGATAATCTGTATTTTAAGCTTAAACTTTTCTCTTCAACATCCTGCAAAAAGTCAACAGATTGGAAACATCTGACAATATACAGTATTGGAAAAAGTGTCAACAGTGAAAATATGGCAGAGCTATTTGTTTCTCTGAGAAACTTTTATGCATTTTGTAAACATTTCATTCAGGCAGTCTGTTTTAGTTCTCATGGTGAAGGCGTCTGAGATGCTAGAGGGAGGTAGTGAACGGTCTAAATATCTGAGTAAAAAAACTGAAAAGGGCATCTCAAAGTGCTTAAGTCAAAGACACTGTACTGTAAACAAAACTGTATGTTATATAACACCTAGCAGTTCATCTAAAGATACAACTTTCTGTCTTCGTACTGTTATCTACTCTCATAAGATTGAATTTTTGGTGTTTTTGTTAAAGCACCACAAAATATCTGAGATACAACTCTGAAATTTACAATTAAACCATAATGTTGCGTTCTAACGCATCGGAAAATAATAATAAATTAATTTCCTGATGCATTTTATGTTGATTCAACTGTGCTTTTGCACAGCCAGAAGAGTGATGCTCACTAATTCTTCATTTCTACAGCAATCTGTTGCATGTGACTTTGCCCTCTTACCTTTTGCTGTCGTCTCGCCATGTCCGTCGGCTGCTTCGCATTAAACGGATAGGCAATACAGCGCATCACAAAGACGTAAAGCTGAAGCCTCTTCTTTCTCTCCTCTTCCTCCCTTTGCATCTTTTCCAAATCATCCTTCTCCTTCTCGATCGCCACTGAGGGGCTCGGGCTCGTTGGTCGGGCATTGGTGCTTCGGCTTGGCTGCAACCCACCAGAGCTTTCGCTGGTCCTGCTTGGAGACACCCGAGGACCACCAGCCTTGGGCGCCGCCACCACTTTGCGCTCTTCTTCCACAACCTCATCCGCCTCCTCCTCGCTGGATGATGGGTCTAACATTTTAATCGAAGTTCTTGCTTCTCTGAAATCAAAAGATCGGCGTCTTTTTTAGTAACAAAACACGTGCAACTCGCTTCAGAGGAGGGAAAAGTACGGAAGACGCTTATTTTTCCACCGCGTACAATGCAAACGCGACATCAAAAGTGTCACTTACCCTCAGCGCGAGTGAAAAAGCTGCTCCAACAGCCAGTAGTCTTCCACCGAATTAAATTGTTGCTGCTTACGTGTTTTCTTCGTTTAACTCTCCGTTTACCATAACGGTTTTAATGGAAGATAACACGGGGAGGGTCGTAAAAGCAATTCGCGGCTGATGCTTTTCTGGTTTCCTCCGGCAGGCTTTCAATTTAGTACCGAATGGTACTGACAATATACTGACAATGAGAGCAGCACTCGCTGAGAGCTGACCGTGGTTCTGAACTGAAGCTGGAGGGGGGAGGGGGTCATTGACGTGGTTTCCGCGACAGCCACTATCGCGCTTTCTCTCGCGAAAGATATTCACCACGTTTAATCTACTACAGTAGTTCCTGAACAATCAGACACACTCAGTTTTGTATTTTTCATATTGGAGTATAGAACTTTAGGAATTTATCCACGACTTCCTTTTTAGTGATTACAGCTGCTGCGTTGTTGTTGTTGTTTCATACTGGTTTCCAAACCAAATTATTTCATATGTGACCCTCGACCACAAAAACCAGTCATAAGGGTCAATTTTTTGAAATTTAGATTTATACATAATGTGAAAGCTGATAAGCTTTCCAATTATGTATTGTTTCTTGTGATAGGACAATATTTGACCAAGATACAACTATTTGAAAATAGTGAGAAAATCACCTTTAAAGTTGTCCAAATGAAGTTCTTAGCAATGCATATTACTAATCAAAAATTAAGTTTTGATATATTTATGGTAGGAAATTTACAAAATATCTTCACGGAACATGATCTTTATTTAATATCCTAATGATTTTTGGCATTAAGAAAAATTGATCATTTTGACCCATAAAATGTATTTTTGGCTATTGCTACAAATATACCCATGCTACTGTGGTCCAGGGTCACATATTTGGCATGTTTGGTAATGTAAACATTAGTAGTAACACTTTAAAAATGTCATTATAGCATCTTTTTTAAAATGTAAATTTATTCATTTCTGTCATTTCTTCTAGATTTTAGGATATTATGAGATATGAAAATGGTATGTTTTGGCAGTCACTGGGTCTGTCCCAATACTTGCGTTTTTTTTTTAACTTGACCACAATGAAAAAAAAAAAAACTTGTAAATTTCCATTAAAACATATTTTAAGTAGGGCTGTCAAACGATTAATCGCGATTAATCGCATACAAAATAAAAGTATGAGTTTGCCTAATATATGTGTGTGTACTGTATGTAATTATTATGTATATATAAATACACACAAATTAATGTATATATTTAAGAGAAATATTTATGTACAACATATTTAAATATAACATTAATTTTATAAAAATTATAATAAATACATATACTTGTAAATATTTCTTAAATATACATATGAATGTGTTTGTATTTATATGTACATAATAAATACACACAGTACACACACATATATTAATTAGACAAAATCAAACTTTTATTTTGTATGCGATTAATCACGATTAATTGTTTGACAGTTCTAATTTTAAGTAAATTTGTGACCCTGGACCACAAAACCAGTCATAAGTCGCTGGGAATATTTGTAATAGTCATACATTGTATGGGTCAAAATTATAGATTTTTCTTTTATGCCAAAAACCATTAGGAAATTAAGTAAAGATCATGTTCCATGAAGATATTTTGTAAATTTCCTACTGTAAATATATCAAAACTTAATTTTTGATTAGTAATATGCATTGCAAAGAACTTAATTTGGAAAACTTTAAAGGCGATTTTCTCAATATTTAGATTTTTTTGCACCCTCAGATTCCATATACTGAAATAGTTGTATCTCGGGCAAATATTGTCCTATCCTAACAAACCATATATCGATGGAAAGCTTATATATTCAGCTTTCAGATGATGTATAAAGCTCCGTTTCGAAAAATTGACACTTATGACTGGTTTTGTGGTCCAGGGTCACATTTTACTCTTACTGCTCTCTACAACCTACTTACTATTGAATTTAACATTTATAAAGAAATTAAGTAAATATCACATAGGCCTTCTTAAATATAATTTCACATAAAGAATTAGGTGATATCTACTTATCTAAGTAAAGTAAATTTACCAAAGAAAAAAAAGTAACTTTAGCTTGGCCTGTAAAAGGTTGAGTAATTTTTACTTAGTCAAAGCTTAGTTAAGACTTGGCAATAGTTTAGATTTATTTATTATAGCACCTAATTAAATCATGCTTTTAAAGTGTATGTTACTCAGGAACATTTAAGTAAAATATATAATAATATTTTCACACAAACACATTAACTGTGGTTCATTTTTAAGTATGAATGTCTCATTTTGAATAGAAAATGAACAAAAATGTAACAAAATCACAGGTTACTAAATCTAACAACAAAAGCAATGATAAAACTGTAAATACAGCTGGAAAAATCAACCTTATTTATTATTTATGAGTATTAAGTATTAAGTATTAATTGAGTATTAAGAGCACTGGTATTTATTATTTTTACGTACTTCATGTTGATTCCACGCACTCTCGAGTGACCTCAAGTGTTTGTATTGGTATAGGCCCATTCAATTAAAATTAGTCGAAAATACAACATACTTTTTACTTTAGGTCATAACTTTGATTTTACTTTAGAATTTTAAGTCAAAAAGCCTTCAAGCCATTTTAATCAATTCAGTCTTTTCTTTGAAATGATTAAATTCAATTGATTTTCAATGAATGAGAATGAAATGTTTAGGTAGTAGTCTTTAAAGCCAGAAAGAATTATTGTAATTTTCTAGGGGTGTTTAGAATAGCGAACTTGGATTGAAGAACATACGAACATACCCCAACCATGTACTGTAAAGCTGTGTAGCTAAAAAGATGCTAAGCAAAGACTACAATTACAACACTGATGTGTGTTTATATGCTTGATTAAATATACAATCGCTGTAGCCCGTTCAAAAATGGTAGTTTTTAAAAACACAGCAGCTTAAAATGCATGTTGGAGGTATGACTGTAATTTGCGGCCAATTTTTTTAAATTGAGATTTATACATTAAGCTTTCCATCGATGTATGGTTTGTTAGGATAGAACAATATTTGGCCAAGATACAACTACTTGAAAATCTGGAATATGAGGGTGTAAAAAAAATCTAAATATTGAGAAAATCAACTTTAAAGTTGTCCAAATGAAGTTCTTAGCAATGCATAACTAATCGAATATTAAGTTTCGCCATATTTACGGTATGAAATTTACAAAATATCTTTACTTAATATCCTAATGATTATGAACATAAAAGAAAAATGTATCATTTTGTTTCACACAATGTATTTTTGGCTATTGCTAAAAATAAACATGTGCTACTTATGACTGGTTTTGTGGTCCAGGGTTACATTTAACTTTTACTCAAAATGTCATTAGAAAAATTCAAAGCCTTCCCAGTTGGCCTAAAAGTAAACATCATGCACAGTGGATGATTAAAATACTAGAATCTTTATAATATTTTATTCGATGTAGGCTTCTGAGCATTAATGTCAAAACATTCCCTGAGTGACTCAGCATAATTGCATCTTTTTCAATGTTAATCACCATAGTATTTAAACTTTCCCATTATAAAGGCGAGGTTATTTTTTAAAGCTTTTGTGATATGAAAATAGATTAGATATGTTATCTGACTGATAATAAGTAAATTATATAGGTCATGTAGATCAGCTGAATCAATACTCACTTAATACTATCAACAGTTAATACAGATTACAATAAAATTAGTAAAATAACAAACTTTTGGGATAAAGCACACGTACAAGGATAATTTCAAAAGATGCAAGTTGAAAAAGATCTAAGACGGTTTAACCTGGCAAACTGGTATTCCTTGGTTTAAGTTTTTTAAGCTTAGAAGTGAAAGCAAAACTAAAAGTTTGTCTAAGAATACCACGTCCCGTTCATAGTTTAATTACCCTTTACAAGAAAACGAAACCTTAGCCTTTGAACGCAACTGGTCGCAAGGAAGCTTTTTCAAGTTTCGGGTACTCGGTCGTTGTTTGATTTCGTGTCTCCGCCCACTTTTGCGTCACCGAGCGTAGGCCCGCGTCTCTTTCATACGTCTAGCCTGACTCCGCCCCCTTTCCACCCCGTTGTGTCTGATACTGGACGATGCGACCTATCCGTGCGCGCCCTCACATATACAAGATACTGAGGCGATCGTATTTCACTACATTTTCTCCTGGCATAGCCAAAAGGTATTGAAAAGAACGTTATTGAGACTGGTGTCACGCGGCTCGGCTCACATACATACCGGAGCGAAGCGACACCGTTTCGCTTTTACTTTGTCCTCGATGATGGCATCTCAGGATTTCAATTTTTTACTTGCGACGGACTCTTATAAGGTAAGAATCACCTGGCTCGTGTCGTTTAACAATAGAAACACAGAGACGCATGACAGTACTTAGCCTGTTCTGACAGTAAAGCCCTTTGTGCTTCAGCCGTCACATATATGTGCGGATAAAACCAACTTTGACCTTGTGAATCGATGAAATGTAAATGAAAACATTATTCAGAATGACCTACAAATATGGCAAAATCACTATTACTGCATTTTGTTGTTATTTTGCTAAAGGGAATCGGCGTAAGCTCAGTCTCGTTTTAAATGCCCCACTCATTGAACGCTGAATGCAGGGGGCGGGGCTTGTGCCGAATGACCTCGTGCTGCTTTTTAGCTGCGCCGAAGGCCACAGTTCGTGACGTCACGTCGCCCAGTAATGAATCGAAACTTATTCTTTTAAAAGTCTTGTGAATTTGTTCGGAATTTTTGGTTTGATTTGTATTCTCATTTAAACAAACCCCTTGTCTTTGCACAGTCTTTTAGCTTAAAAGATATTATTTGTTATTACTCTGACCCTGCCAACAAATCTAAAGAATATATTTTCAGCTTTTTTATTTTGTTTGGCAAATTCTTCATACATAAGCAAAAAATTATGGGCTCAGTTCCCACTCTTTCACATTTTCTGATTGAGATTGACTCACTGCTCACATCTTTTTGTTTGACTAGTAATAATAAATGTCAGGTTTTTGGAAATATATAAAAAAATTATTTCTATTAACTCTGGTTAGGTTTAGATAGCTTTTCTTCATTGCTCTTACTTTTTATTATTATTATTATTATACTATTATTATTATTATTGTTGTTGTTGTTGTTGTTATTATTATTATGTAGTTTTTTTTTTTTTTTTTTTTTTTCCTTATTCTAAGCAACATACCCCCTTACTGTAATTTATTTCTCCTCTTCTTACTTCTATCTTCTTTACATTGTTAATGTTCTCCTGAAGGTGATTGTATATTTCATCTGTTTGAATAAAAAAAAATATATATATATTTTAAAAGTATACATAATTTTGTTTAGTACTAATAACAACATTATTCCAAATAACTACGTTTAACATGTACATTCCATGTAACCCTAAATATAAACTCACAGTTTAAAAATGGTAACTGTGCATTAACTCATTTAGCCCTAACTTGTAATATATCAGCAATCAGAATGAGTTGTTAACTATAAACTAAAGTGCTGAGTGTATTGTTTTAATGTGAGCTTTTTTGTAAGTAATCAGATGATTAGAGCTGTTTAATTTCACTTTGAAAGTCTGTCTCAGAGCTCCACCGTGTTCAAAGTAGCATAATTTCATGTATTTGGTGTTACTAAAACAACTTGGTTAAACTAATAATATCACGTAAGACGTGTCTCAAACAACATCGTTCTTTGTGTTTACATTTTTAACCAGATTCTTCATGTGCATCTTTTTTTCCAAAATGTGTGATGTACTTAATGTTCTATTATGTAATACTCTGTAAGCTTCTTGAGAGGTGGGTTTAGGAATTTAGGAATTTCACATCTGCAATTCTCCATTTTGGCTAATGCTGAATGGCTGAGGTTGTGTAATAATCTTTGTACTTCACATTAGTCTTTGACCTCTGACCAAACAGCAATCTGCAAATCTCATCTGGATCAATGTTGAAATCTCACGCAAAGAAACTTCAATGTAACACTTTTTTGATTTTATAATAGTATAATTGCTTGATGAGATTTTGATACCCACCCATGCAGAATGGACTGTTGTTACGTCACACAAGCAACAAAGAAATCCATTTAATCTAGGTCTAAACAGGTTGCACCAGGTATCATTGATGAGTGAGTCAGGTTTGGGTAGATGTTTAAGTCCACTTAGAATTCCACAGAAAGCTGAGCACTTTTCCTAACATGTGGAACACCCAGCATTCGTAGAATGTTACACATCCTTCATGTCTTGCATTAATTTTGGCCATTCTGGTGCATTTGACCATACTGCGCAATATTCCACAGCAGATTGTCTTTCCATTCCTCACAAATCACATGGAAATTCCTTCTGTCTTTTTTGATTTTCAGGGTTGATCTGATAAATGATGTCGGACACTAAACTAATGGAACGTTAGATGGACCTTTATTTGTTTCTTACGTAGCAGATACAAATATATTTAATTTGTTTTGCCCTCTATTACGAGGATCCAGAAAGCGGCCGGGTGTTGTTTATGCAGGTTCTGTCACAGGGCAACGAAGGCCAGCTGCTTTTTAATATTAAATTTGTGTCTAGTATATAATGGCAGGTTTGTACTTGCAAATCAAGACACCGTTTCAACCTAGCCCAGCTGTAGCTTGACAGTACAGTAAATAAAACTTCGATGAAATGCTGTGAGATCCATGCACACAGCTTGAAGCTGACAGATTCACAAGACTGTGGAAGGGATGCAGTTGTGCCTCCAATGTAATAATGATGCACAATACTGTTCATAAGCTCAGTTTTTTTTTGTTTTTTTTTGAAGAATTCCTTTTATTAAGCAAGGATGCATTAAAGTAATCAGAAGTGACAGACTTTGACAATTAACATTTAACAGAAATTTCTAATGACATTTTTTTAAAAAATCATACTTGCCTCAAACTTTTGAACGGTAGTGTATAATTAATAAAAAATGGTAAATTTGAGATAGTGTAAACAATTGACCATATGCACGGATTACTTCCTTGTTTTAGACAAGCCAGCTCAGTCATGTCCAGTCAGCTGTACTGTGCTGTAATAGGAGTGTCCTTTGCTCGTTTTCTCTACAATTCGAAGAAAGGGTTTGTTTGTCCAAGAGGACCAACCGTCCATGCATACCGTTTCAAGAATGACAAACGCGAGTGTAAAAAGTTATGCAAGTAAATCCGCTAAATATGCGTGAATAACCGAATGAAACATCTGATAAGACGATGTCAAAAACAGAGCTGTGCATTAAATGATTCAGACTAAATTCAGAGTAACAAAACTACAGCAGTAACAAGTTTGTGTTGGTTAAATATAGGCTATTTAACAGCTTTTACAGTTCAAGATAAAACTTAAAAGATGTAGTTTTTGATTATCAAGAATACTATTAAGATGTCACTGAAGAGAAGCATTGTTAGTTACGTAACAGTAGCCTAAACGGTTTTGATAGTGTTTAGCTGTGAGCATTTAAATGTACAACTATGTGTCTAGGTACTCTTCTGGGATTTCCAGGCTCTTTATATGTTGTTAACGTGAAACTGAACGTTCATACCGATGTTATTTATGATATTGCAGCTATTTTTTTTCTCAGTTTCTGATAAGAATGAGGCAAGAGAGGAGTCTCAAGAGTCTCCACTTATATATATATGTATAGCACATATAAAATGAGCTTCACCGGAAGTTTACGAGCTGGCTTATCATTATGCAGAGGTTCTAAAGAACCTCCGTGCATATGGTCAATTCTAATACTCAAAGCTCCTCTTTTCTTTTCAGATTACCCACTACAAGCAATACCCACCCAATGTCAGCAAGGTGTACTCCTATTTCGAGTGTCGACGCAAGAAGGGGGCGCATTTTAACGAGGTTGTGTTTTTTTTGGCCTCCAGTATCTTCTGAAGAAATACCTAGCAGGTAATTCTAACAACTTTCATCATTGCATAACTCCTGCAGTGATCACAACACTTTTGTGAAGTTTCACTTGGCTCACATGGATGTACTGTTTGTTTTTGAGTTTGTACACGTATTGGCAGGAACAAACTTTTTTTTTTTTCTTTTCCCATGTGATGTCTCTCACTTGATTGGGTAATGAAAAACTTGTCCCGAAACCATTAATAGCTCACATTCAAGGACAGTTGTAAAGGACAGTCATGCAGTCAAAACAAGAGTTTAAAATTGTTAGATTTAAGAAGAAAGAAAGTGATACAGTTTTGAAACTATCCCTCAAATGAAATTTGTGAATTATGCATTCTTTCTCATGTCATTTATTGCTATAATTTTTTAAAAATGTTTCAGCTGTTCATACATATAGTTGTGTGGACAAAAAACACAAAAGAAAGAAAGTCATACAGGTTTGGGATGACGTGAGGGTGAGAAACATCTGTTATCATCCCTTCAGTGTTTAACACATCTTTTTATATGCAAGAGAAGTCTATTTTTGGCCATTTCGATGCTTTTACCCATTACATTTTTTATAAAAGTATCCGTGAACACAGCCAGCCCTGTTAGAGAATGTAAAAACATGTAGACTACATTAAGTCCCCAAAAAACATCCTAGTTACATAAGGCTAATTCCCTCTAAGCTTCTCATTTCATTTAAAATATTCCAACCCAGAAAGTGTTTATTTTGTGGTTTGCGTTTCAGACTGCAACCATGAACAGAATGTGTAAACAGCATTGTTTTTTTGTTTGTGTCCCCACTGATTTAAAGTTTATTTCCAGCCAAACTATTTGTACTCACTCTTTATACAATAAATATTTTATTGAATTTTAAGACTGGTGTTGCAGTGTATTGCATTCTCCCTGACGGAAGCCCTGGCCGTCGTGAACTTTGCAGTTTGTAACTACAGAGAAAGTGTCATGTGATGTTTCTTACTAGACAAATCTGGGCATGTCATCGTGTCATTAAATGGCCTGCCAGTTTAGTGTTTACACATTATGAAAAGAGCATATACTATGTTTACAGATCTTTTTTTTCATGTGTGCTTATCATAACATCTTTGAGCTTATGCATTTATATAAATATCTTGCAGGTCGAGTCGTCACGGAGGAAAAGATTCAGGAGGCGAAAGTCTTTTATCAGATGCACTTTAAACAGACGGTGTTCGATGAAGAGGGATGGAGGAAAGTTTTGGAGGTACAAACACAAGTTCATATCAAAGTCGAAGTTTCTTTTCAGATATTTCACAATAACGTGACTTTGAAGTCTGCTTACTTTGTTGCGGATGCACAGGGAGATAACGACCACCTGCCTTCTTCCTTTTCCTAATTGTGTTGTCAGAAATATGATGGCCGCCTTCCAATCCGTATCAAAGCAGTTCCAGAGGGGAAGATTATTCCCAGAGGGAACGTTCTTTTCACCGTGGAGAACACGGATCCAGATTTCTACTGGCTCACCAATTATATTGAGGTATTACTTGCCCTCTTTCATCTAGTTTTTAAAAGATAGCCAATGCAATGCAATACAAATTAAAAGTATAAAATTCAAAATGAATGTTTCGAAATAATAGGAAGGTCAAATGCAAATATTTATGAACCAATATGTGCACTACTGTTAAAAAAGGTTGTGGTTAATTTTTACTTTTATTCAGCAAGGATGCAAGTTTTGTTTTCAAATAAATGGTGTTCTTTTGAACTTTATCCATCAAAGAATTCCAGGGAAAAAAAAACGTAACATTTTAAGCCACTTTTTGATAGCAGATCAGCATATTTAGAATGCTTTCTGACGGATTATGTGACACTAAAGACTGGAGTAATGATGCTAAAAATTCAGCCTTATTATCACAGAAATAAATTAGATTTTAAAATATATTTAAATGGAAAAGTTAATCTTGTTTAACAGTAATACTGTCTACTGTGTTTTTGATCAAAGATGTGTCTTTCAAAGACTTTAAACAAAAATTCTACAGACTCTAATCTAAGAGCAAAGTCCAAACAGCATTTAATCAACCTTGAAAGACATTGCTAAAAGGCGATGTTACTCAAAAAGTCATTCCAAACTAAAGTAAGTTACTGATTCCCCTTATCAATGGTGTTTTCAAAAGGCTGTTAGTTTGTTTGAGACACCACACACGTTGAAATAAATTTGAATTAAATACACCATAAAGAAGCCATATCTAATGTCAAAGTTTTTTTGTTACAAATCTTAAAAGCAACACAAAGCCCCCAAGAATGTCTGACTGTCAGCATAGTCCCTAAACCTGATGGTGTGGCACATTACTTCATATTAGATGATGCTGCCGTACTGTTGTTCAGGATGACAGCAGGCTTTGATTTCCAGCATGCTCCTAGCTGATGATTTTTGGACAGGCTGGTAGGGTCAGTGAGGACGTGAGGTTGTTAGGTTCTGACCTGGCCTGAAGCCCTGCAGACTCACAGAACAGCTGTTACTATTGTCATTATGTAGACACACATTAATATTATTTTTATTTATTTTATTTTATTTTATTTTTTTGTATCTCGCCATTCTGACTTTATAACACAATTATAAACTCACAATTGTGAGAACATGTCAGTCTTTCTTTCCCCTCAGAACTGGCCTTTATAATTTGCGATTTTGAGTTTATATCACAGTTCTGTGAAAAAGGTCTGGAATTGCAATTCTGACTTTATTTCTTGCAATTGTGAGTTGATGTCATGCAATTCTGAGAAGAAGGTCAGAATTACAAGTTAATATCTTACAGTTCTGAGAATAAAAGTCAGAATTGCGAGTATATATTTTGCAATTCTGCCTTTTATAACTTGCAGTTGCGAGTTTATATCTCACAATTCTAAAATCAGAATTGCGAGATATAAACTCTTAATGCAGTCCAGATTTGAGAACCAGACCCTTCACTTTAGTGTTGAAAGCATGTTCTACTGTTCAAGCTAGTGGAACACGGTGGTATACAACATTTATTGATTACCGTTCCTACTAGTTTTCCAGATCCTTACAACCTTACAAACATACAACCTCCACCCCAGACCATGATTTGCTGAGACCATCAAAACCTTTAAAGCCTGGTTCAGACCTTACCATTTTAGCCTGATTTTTGGCTGATCTGCTTGATGTAGAGTGTCATGGGGGTTCATAAATGATGATGGGCTTCGGGACACAAGATTTAATCATTTCAACTCATGTAGTGTGTCATAGTAGATGACAACCGATGGCAGCAAACTCGCTATTCTGTCTTTTTTTTTTTTTTTTAGAATTGTGAGATATAAACCAGTAATTCTGAATATAAACTCACAAGTCTGACTTTTTTCTTAGAAGTCAGAATTGTGAGATATAAACCTGGAATTGTGAGAAAAAAGTCAGAATTGCAATTCTGACTTTATTTCTCACAATTGTAAGTTTATATCATGCAATTCTGAGAAAAAAGTCAGAATTACAAGTTTATATCTCACAATTCTGACTTTATAACTTGCAATTGTGAGTTTATATTATGCAATTCTGAGAAAAAGTCAGAATTGTAAATTTATATTTTGCAATTCTGACTTTATTTCTCGCAATTGTGAGTCTGTATCTCACAATTCTGAGAATTCTGCGATGTAAACTCGCAATTGCAAGGAAAAAGTCAGAATTGTGAGATAAAACCTCACAATAACCTTTTTTATTTTTTATTCAGTGGTGGAAATGGCAAATCCAGATTTGTGTCCACTGTCAGGTTGTCTTTTATTTTTAGGCACCTTATTTCCCGTCCCATCGATGACAGCATGCACTTTGTTAAAGATGGCCAGGATAAATGGTCCAGTAGCAGCGTGTAGTCTTGTTCATGACGCAACAAGATTGTAGGAGTCAAAATGCCTGTCGTAACTGACAAAAAAAAATCATGTAGTCCAGGGGTGCCCAACCCCTGTTCTACGACCTTCCTGCAGAGTTTAGTTCCAACCCTAATTAAACACACCTGTCTGTAATTATCAAGTGCTCCTTCAGATCCTAATTAGCTGGTTTAGGTGTGTTTGGTCAGGGTTGGAGCTGTCGATCTCCAGGCCCAGGGTTGAGCACCCCTTATGTAGTCTGAACCACCCGTAAGAAATGGCTTATGAGACAAGTCTTCCACAAGAAATTCACTCAAGCAGCCAGCAACCACAATCAAAGACACTTCTCTTTTACCTTTCTGTACTTTTACTTACTGTTCTGTTGAAACTTGACATTGTAGTACTGTACAGTATTATTGGTTCTTATATGATAAATTGCTCTTCTTCAGGGATGTCTCTCATTTATAAGTTGCTTTAGATAAAAGCAACTGTTAAGTAAATGTAATAAAGTCCTTGAGCAATGCACTTTATCCCAAAGTCCTCCAGGTGGGTTGTCCCTGTAATGAACTGTAAGTTGCTTTGGATAAAAGAGCTTGCTTAATGACTATGACTTGCAGAAGAAATTACATTTATGCTTATGATTCAGCCATAATATGATTTCGAAAAATGCACTAGTATGTCAACAACATGTAAATACCTTAAAAAGGTGTTCAAGATCTTATGAACAATTTAAACCAAGCCTAAGTGGAACACTTAGATCCTGCCTGTTAGCCTGTTGCTTGAAAAGCATTATTGGCATTCTGTCAGCTTAATCAATGTGCACAGTTTATGTATTGATGTCAAGACTGGAGAAAAACATGTCAAACCACACAAACGGTACAGAATTCTTTGTCTTCGTCAGTTGCTGACGTGCACATCCTTAAGGGGCCACACCTCAATGTGTTAAGATTTAAAATTGTGAGCACAGTTACAAGCCATCTTTGCTCTTCTCTGACGTACATGTGATTGTGTGTACATTCCGTTCCCGCAGACGATGCTGGTCCAAATGTGGTACCCCATCACCGTGGCAACGATCTCCAGGGAGTTCAAAAAGATTCTGGCCAAGCACCTGAAGGCCACATCAGGGAGCCTGGAGGGTCTGGATGTCAAACTGCACGATTTTGGCTACAGAGGAGTGTCCTCACAAGAGGTACGATTGGCATGGATCAGTAATTTCACTTTCTTGTTATTTGGGATAGTTCACCCAAAAATTAAAATTGTATCATTATTTACTCACCCTCATGTCGTCCCAAACCGTAAGACCTTTGTTCATCTTCGGAACACAAATTAGGATATTTTTGATGAAATCCGATAGCTTTCTGATCCTGCAAAAACAGCAACTCAACTAAAATGTTCAAGGCGCATTACTTCGCCGGCTCCTGTGTCAGCAGGACAGGACCCACCCCCCCCACCACCCCCCGCCATCTGAGGGTTGTCCCCCCTAAAAATATCATTACAAGCGACTGTGTTTTGTAAATAATAAATGTAAAGTGATTGTGTAAGTAGTAAAACGATATAAATGCAAAAAAAAGCATTTTAAGTTAAGAAATGTTTTGAATCCCCCCTCCCTTGCCTAACAGTGGTTTGGTCCACTGCTTTCCCCCTTTTTTTGGTACATAAACGAGTCCGGTGGGAGAGAGGAAAGTTTTTCAGTAGTTGTGTGTAAGCAACTTAAGCTGTTTTATTCACTTTAAACACTGGGTGAAGTGATTCTTTCTCTCATGACAAAAAATTGACGATATCTGATTTTCTATGAGCGATTGTAAGGTTACCGAAAGGTTAGTTCGCTTAATACCCTAGCTTGTCACCCACTACAGCTAACATGGCAAATAAGCCTGTCTGTGAACTGATATTAGGCTAATATTGTAGACCTACTGATGGGTTGGGGTTTGCTCAATATGATGTTAAGTGGCAGATCACTGGGCTTGCTGCGGTTTAATATCTACCTGTAAATAAGAAACATTCTCAGTTCCAGACTGCGTGGTGAACCTATGAACCGAACTCATATTTAAACACGTTCTCCATGCTATCTATCCTTAAAAGTACAGTGGCTGTATTATTTGTGTCCCCCCCCACACACTGTTAGATGAAATTTACTAACCCTTTAACTAAAACTAAAAATAGTTTTTAATAACTGACAGAACGCTAAAATATACATATGAAATTAAAACCTTTTTTAAAAAGTTGCCTTGGTAACTAACAAATATATGTTTACGCTGCAATACTAAAATTAGTAAATTACTACAGCTAAAACTGAAGTAAAATTAATATTGCTATTTAGAAATATAAAAAATATATACATAAAATGTAGTGCTGTCAATCGGTGAAAAACAATTCACATTGTATCTTTTGGTCATTTGATTTTCTACTTAAAAAAGAAATAAAGAGAAATGGTTGTATTTTTTTTGTTGTTTTGTATAAGAAACAAAAAAACTAAAATTTAGCTAGATTTTTCATATTGGGTAAAAATTTCATTATGCTTTATTATTTGTTTCAGTTGTTTCATGTATCATTCGTTCACTCATTTTTTATTCATTATTGAAAATAGAAAATTGAGAAAACTGCTTAATTGAAAAATTCAGCTTAATATTTTGCTTTTCGTTCAGGGGTAGAAAAATGGATAAACAGCTTGAATATTCAATTTTGACACATGGGCTGGAATTAAACGCCCCTTTGTGCTAATTGGTCAGCCGACGATCAAGCCGTGCTGTCACCAGTTGTTCTTCAGTTTCACATGGCAGAATACTAGTCCTCCGCTGCTGCAGTTGTACAGATTCTTAACACAGTTATTGCAGTTTGATCTGTTTCTCATCAAACAACCAGAATGGCTCCAGTATATATTCACGGAATCATTTATTAAAACAGGGACTTGCTGCCACCTACTGGCAGTTTTAATGTCATATTAATTCATCCATGACAGCCTTAAACACATACAGCAAAAAAATATTGTTTATCGACAAAGTCTCCCCATTTCAGACATGACTACAGTCAAGCGCAGACCAGTATTGAAGTGTACAGGAATTATGCAGCAGTCATAACTTTGTTTTTTCTGAGTTTGTTTAATTAATATTGAGTATTAATTGATGTTCACTTGGATTTTTACTGTAATGAATACTGTGTCATTTATAGTCGTATGGTAAAATGTATATTTTTATTTGTATACATTTAACTATTTGTGGCAATAAAGAACTGCAAGTTAAGAACTGCAGCACCAGAGGACTAGTATTCTGTCACGTGAAACAAAAGACGATTGTCGGCTGACCAGTCAGCAGAAAGGGGCATTTAATTCCCGCCCATGTGTCAAAATTGCATAGTCAAGTTGTTTATTCATTTTTCCACCCCTGAAAGAAAAACGAAAAATTAAGCTGAATTCTTGTTTTTCGTTTTTTGGAAAAAACAAAAAAGGAGCTGTTTTCTCAATTTTCTAGATTCTATATTAAAGCATAATCTAATTTTTACCTATGAAAAAAAATACGAAAAATCTGGCTAGATTTTAGTTTTTTCAGAAAATCAAACCATTTCTAATTTCTCTTATTTCTTTTTAAGTAGAAAATCAAATGACCAAAAGATGCACGTACCTTGATTGATATTACTTGGAATGAACAATTAAAAAAAAGATTTCTGAAAATAAATAAAAATTGACTTGCAAATAAACTCTTCATTTTTTGTTGGCTGTGTTAACATGCTAATTTTGATAGCAATAATAAAATGACAAAAGCACAGTTACTAAAACGTAAAATAAAATTAAAATAAAACTGCAAATATGAAAATAAGTGCATTTAAAACATTAAAAAAAAAAAAAAAACATAATAGTATGTAAATAACACTGGATCAGTGAGATTTTTAAAACATTGCCCTGGTACCATGCTGTTATTATGTTTTGTTTTACTATGGTATCTTGGTAGTAATTCTGGATCTGCAAATCTTCGTGTTTTTAAAAAAAAACACAATCTTTTATATGTTTTATGAGTGTAAGAGGCTGTATAGAAAACTAGAAAACCACTGATAACTATCATGTATTGCTGGTTATATGACATTATTTTGCCCTGTAGCCATTCACATCACACTCTGAAGACTCCTCCAAAGCACTGAAATATCTTTTAAGTCAAACAGGAAGTGCCTCGGGTGTGAAAATCTCTACCTTTATTCTTTTTTTAGCCTTTAAAATCAAAGCTGGAGCCAAACGTGGTCTTTCTCTCTTCAGTGCTTTTAAAGAAAGCTCGGTCTTCTGGGGCAAATGAAATCAGACATTACTTGGTGAAAGCAGAAAATCAATTCATTATGAGACAAGGCCATTCCATTTAATCAAAAGGAGATCAGACCTGACCTTTTGAAACGCGAGCAATGCCGACCGCTTTGGAGTTCTGTATTTTTCGAAGGTAGGAGCCCTGATTGTTGGCCGTGTATGAGTGAGGTTGTTGCACTGATGGGTTTGGGGTCATCGGGTGGTGCTGTTTGAAGAGTTGTGTGAGTAAAGATGACTGTTTGGCTCTTGAATCGGTCCGTCTACTGTGTAAAGGTCAACTCTGCCAGGTTTCATCTATATCACACAGTGACGGGTTCAGGTGTTGGGTGACTAGTGATAAGCAGTGAGTCTGTTGCTGACTGGCTGGGCGTGCTGAACGCAGGAGACCTTTGTGTGTGTCTGTGTGTGAAAGTGAGACCACTGGATTCTGATGAGGTGTGACATAACCCCTCTGTGGTGCCCTTTTGAGACCAGTATGCCATGATCTAAAACTGGAGATGGTGACGCAGCCTTCATAGATCAACCCAGCAGCCTGACCGATTAGAAAAGATGTGTTTTCCATTAACATCGAAAATACGCTTGATGGTTTAGGTCATTTCACAGCCCGTTTAAATCTTATTAATTAACTAAAAACAATTCTTTATAGAAGGTACCAGTGAAGTGATGTGCAGGGGCATCTCTAGACCTGGCTAGACTCATCTCATCTTTGGTGTTTAAGACTTGGCTCTTAATATATATTATGTCTTTTAACTTTCTTTTAAAAGATTTGAACTTGCAATCTTTGCAATCCCATAGCACGTATAATATCACTATACTGAAAAGGTTTTATTTGATTTGATTCAAAAGTTTTTATTTTATTTTTTTTTAATAATTAATTTGCATTTTTTAACTTTGTTAAAAATAATCAAGGTTTTGCAGAGATTTGAACTTGCTGCCTTTGTAATTCCATAGCAAATATCATTGTACTAAAAAGGTTTCATTTGATTTGATTTAGAATTTTTATGAATTTGTTTTATGAATTTAATTTCGTTTTTTTATGATTTTAATTAACACCTTTTTTACTAGCAGAGATTTTGAACTTACTACTTTTGTAATTCCATAGCAAATATTTACCACTGTAGTAAAGAAGTTTAATTTGATTGTATTCAGTTTTTTTTAATGAGATTGATTTCATTAGATTATTTTATGAATTAATTAACACTTTTTTACTAGCAGAGATTTGAACTTGCAACCTTTTGTAACCTCATAGCAAAAATAATACCACTGTACTGAAATTTGAATTTAATTATTAAATTGCATTTTTTTTAAACTATGATTTAAAAAAAAAAAAAAAAAAAAAAGAATTAAAGTTAAGATTTAAACTTGCTACCTTTGTAATTCCATAGCAAGTATTTACCATTGTACTAAAAAGGTTTTATTTGATTTAAAATGTTTGTGATTTTGATGATTTTGATTTCATTTTTTTATTTTATGATTTAATTAACACTTTTTTGAACTTGCAACCTGCACTGAACTGAAAAGGTTTTATTTGATGTGATTTAAAAGTTTTTTTTTTTTTATTATTTTTATTTTTTTTTTTTTACTTTGTTAAAAAATAATGAAAGTTTTGCAGAGATTGAACTTGCAACCTTTGTAACCTCATAGCAAGTATAATACCAATGTGCTGAAAAGGTTTTATTTGATTTGATTCATAATTTTTATGAATTTGTTTTATGAATTTAATTTCATTTTGTGATTTTTATTTTCATTTTTATTTTGTTTTTTACTAGCAGAAAGTTTAACTTTGCAACCATTAAAACCCAATAGAAAATATAATGCCACCGTACTGAAAAGATTTAATTTGATTTAAAAGTTTTTTTTTTTTTTTTTTTTTTTTTTTTTTTTTTTACTTTGTTAAAAAATAATGAAAGTTTTGCAGATTGAACTTGCAACCTTTGTAACCTCATAGCAAATATAATACCAATGTGCTGAAAAGGTTTTATTTGATTTGATTCAGTTTTTTTTTTAATGATTTTGATTTTTATTAGTTTATTTTATGATTTAATTAACATTTTTTTACTAGCAGAGATTTGAACCTTTGTAATTCCATAGCAAATATGATAACACTGTGCTAAAAACCTTTAATTTGATTTTATTCATAATTTTTATGAATTTGTTTTATGAATTTAATTTCATTTTGTGATTTTTATTTTGTTTTTTACTAGCAGAAAGTTTAACTTTGCAACCATTAAAACCCAATAGAAAATATAATGCCACCGTACTGAAAAGGTTTAATTTGATTTAAAATTCTTATTGGATGATTTTATTATTTTATGATTTAATTAACATTTTTTAACTAGCAGAGATTTGAACTTGCAACCTTTGTTATTCCATATCAAATATGATACAATTGTACTGAAAAGGTTTAAAATGTGAAATATTGTTACTAAAAAAATTATTTGATTTTATAATTTTTAAGAAATTATTATTTTGATTTCATTTTTTTTTTTTTTTTTTTTTTGTTTTTTACTTAATTAACACTTTTTTTTTTACTAGCAGAGATTTGAAATTGCAACTTTTGTAACCCCATAGGTAGTATAATACCACTGTACTAATATTTTTTTATTTTTTTTTACTTTATTTGTAATTTCATTTTATTTAATTATCTTGAACCACACCAGTAATGACCAGTTACGTCCTATAAAACTTCATGTGTTGGTAAACTAATGAAAAACCATCCATGTGGTCGTCCTAATCAAGGTCCACATTATATCTGGCTTTATGACGTATTTCTCAGCCACCTGTCAGTGTAATATTGCTATTGTGTGTGTTTAAGCCTGTTTGATCACTGGCGATGAAATATGACTTTTCCATGTCACGCTCATGCAGGGCTTTGTATGGAAAGCAAGTGCAAAAACAATTTCAAGAACGGAAGAAACAGAATGAATTGGAAAGGAAAAGAACATCAGTGTGGGATCTTAGAAAGCCTGAAGCGCTACTCCCTCAGCAGCTGAAAACAGACCGAACCATGCTGTGTAAAACTATCGAGCCTTCATTAGGGACAGTGGGATATTGATAGTGTATTTTCTAGGTTGCGGCTGACTGGATTAATGATGGCTTCAAGAAGAGATTAATGATGCCAGGCAGAGTTTAATGCCTCTGATACTTACTCTCCGTCATCACTCTCTTCTAATCCGGGGACAAGCGGTGATAGATTTGAATGCTTTTAAAGGGGCGATTCACCCAAAGTGAAAGTTCTGTCATCATTCACTCACCCTCAAATCCTTCTAAACCCATATGACTTAAGTGGAAAAGGAAAAAAGGGACGTTTAGCAGAATGTACCCGATTCATCATATTGTGCTGAGCCATGCCCCTCTACTGCTTTGACAATTAAATGATGAGGTCCCTAGATCCTTGCCTTGATCACAGCTGCAGACTAAATCTTTGTTACGAATCTGATTTCCCTGGGTTGATATCAAGCCCAGATCTCATCAGTTCTTAAATTAAAAAAAAAGCAAACCAAATAGGCTTCTCAAATTCCCATATAAATATACACCTTGTAGTAGAGCAAGAAATATTGATGCTCTCCTCAGGAGGCTAAAGAGATTTTGCTTGGATTCAAACATGTTCACTTTTCAGAGCAACAACCTTCTCTTGTCTATAACTAAAGGGCAGATTTCCCCTGATTACCGTGACCCTGCTATGAATGAACTGAGACACAGTCAATAACCCGAGCGTTAAATCAAGGGAATATAAAAAAAAAAAAAAGCCTTCTTGGCTATAAATGGCCACACTTCAAATGTCAATGTCAAAATCACTGATTTGCTTTTTAAAAGCCACTTCTATAATTCAGTTACAAAAGCAGGATCAACATAATGGGAATTGGCTAATGTTTTAAATGGCGTGAGAGAAATCACAACATTTGTTCTTTTGGATTTCACTAGAGATGCAAGAACATTAATATACAATACTTCAAGGACTGTGGGTTTGGTATTAAACAAGTATATTGACTCATTTCTGTTGTGTTCTTTCTCTAGTCGGCAGCACTTGGTGGAGCTGCTCATCTGGTGAACTTCTGCAGCACGGATACAGTGGCGGGGCTGCTGATGGCACAGCGATACTATGGATGTCCTATGGCTGGATTCTCCATCCCTGCTGCAGAACACAGGTAATGCACATACGCACTTACTGCACACGCAATTCATCAAGGGATGATCAAATTTGGTTTGACTTTTTAACTCAAGTCATTATAAATTCATCTCAGATTAGGGCTGGGCGATATGGCCAAAAAATGATCACAATATTATTATTTTTTTCATATTAGTCGATATTGATAATTATCATGATAAATGTCCGATTTATTTATTTTTTTAGTTTAAAGGAGATTTTTGCTACAGTGTAAAAGTTGTAAAAAAACAGACAGTTAAATGTGGCTTTAAAATATTCTTTATGGTCAGAGTATTTACACCTTTTCCAGTCTTTTTTCCTTAACAAAATAAATATCTTAATAGAACAAAATAATTTCTTAGTTCTGCTTGTTTTAATGAGTAATATTGTTTCAAATCAAGAAACAGGTTTGTGTTACCTGATAATATTAATAATAATATAACATTTTTGTCTTTTAGAAATACACATTTGATAGTAGTTTGAGTTAAGATGCAGATGCAGATTTATGTTCATTATCAAAATCAGTAATATCTGTAAAAATTGTAGCAATCTCATTTATATATGGTTTGAGGTTTTATTTATTATGTCTTAATTAACCATTGCTCTTTCATAGTATCATCCATAGATCTTGCTAATAACTTTTAAATCCACAAATATAGCACCTCAATACCATGGTAAAAATGTAATATGGTTCCTAGGTATTTGTATGAAAAACAGTAATTTAAATACGTTTAGCATAAACTCTATAGCTTAATCACAAAAAATACTGTAATTGTATTCCATTACTCCTCCTTTAATACATTTAATATGTCTACATTAATAATATAATAAAATCTGACACAAAAATACCCACATTTCTGACACAATACCACTGTGCGGTTAGTTCAACTACAGTAAATCTATGGTTAATGATGGCAATTTGTAGATTAGAAAGCCTCCTGACTGTATTGTTGCTCACAGTGTTTCTCCTGTTTGTCAGCGCTGTTTCATCTGGCTATAAACTGAGTCATTTGTGTTCTTCACTGAATTCAAGCGCTTCACACTGGTGCTGTTTAGTGACCGAGAGTCATCAGTGAGGAAACACATCTCCTCTATTAGGTTCGTGTTGTGCCGCTGTTTGAGCTTTGATCCGAGCGGATAAACGGTCCGAGTGGCGTGCTTGGAGTAGCGCTCTTTTGTTCCACCTTTTGCTGTATAAACATTATATCGAACATTTATTGGAAATTCATATCGTGTGATAATTATCGTTATCGATTTATTGCCCAGCCCTATCTGAAGCTATATAGAAATATTAAAAAACAAACACTAATAAAAAATGACAAGCACAACAAAATTACTAAAATTAAAATAAAACTGAAATAAAAAAAATTCAAGCTTATTCAAAATATTAAAAAATATTTCTATAATAGTATTTATAGTACTAAATAAAAATGAAATAACACTGCTTTAAGATTGTTAAACATTATGTAATAGTACCTTGGTGATAAAGACTGTCTGAAAACAATTTTAGTTTAGTTTATAAAATTTGTTAATTTAAAAATTCAAAAATAATTAAAAATCTTGTAATTTATCATTATATCCCTCCAAATCCATAAGACTTTTTTTTTCTTCCCTGAAGCATAAAAGAAAATATTTTGAAAACTGTACTGGATATCTTTTTTTCCATGCAGTTACAATGAATGGGAACTGGAGCTTTCAAACACACAAACAAACAAAAAATAACATAAAAACACAATAATATATACAGTCAAACCAAAATGTAATCAGACACCTTCGACATTTCTCACATTATCACAGTTTATTCAGTATAGTTTAGAAAACAGTAATAAAATATGACAAGAACTCATTCGGAAAAGGACACATTATCAATAAAAGAAAAAACACTTAAGCAAAACATGGTCAGGTCAAAGTGTCTGAATAATTTCTTGTCCCAATTTTTTTATCAGTTTTACTGGTTGTCCACGTTATCGTTACTTTATTTGGCTATCTTCACTGACATAAATGAACTATAGTGTCCTGCACCCACTAGTAAAAAATAATCAAAAATTATATCTGGTGTCTGAATAATTTTTCGTTTGACTATGTTTGTGTGCTCAGAGTTTCTCAGAGAGAAACTGAACTCGTTATTCCCCTTGATTATGCTGTTGTTCATTGTGAATACATTAGATAAGTTGAAATGGAGCTCCAGATTTGATTCAAAAGAATGATTCATTCACAAATCTCATGAACTCTCACGAACCTGCCGGCAAGATTTTCAGTCATTAACAGCATAAGTTTTAGTCTGTTCTCAAACAAAACTACTATACGGCTCCAGATGACTTATATAATGAACTGTTTGTATGGACCGGTTTTTGTGATCGTTTGCAGCTTGAAAACTTCATTGTGATTGCATGGAAGCTAGTGACCAGTACAGAACTGACTGGGCAGCGAGTTAGACAGCTGCCTTCGGTTTCAACAGCGGATGTCTTGAAACTCAGCGCTGACGTTAAACACCTGCGTGTTAATTTGCATTTGTTCCGTTGATTCTAATTTGTTCTATTAGTAGCTACACATTCATCAGTCTCGCAGCTGTAGCGCCTTTTGTCTGTGTGCTTGAGTGCGTTTCCCAGTAAAGCTCTGGCTCTTTATTTCAAATCACACGACTTCTTCTGTGACGTCATTCCATCTTCATAAAGTTCACATTTATGTTTTTCAACCATTCCATGAATCACTCTGTGATTTTTATAGCTCCACATCTAAGGATCGTTAGACAAGAATGACTCATTTGCTGCAAATGATTCTTTCTGTTTCTTGTTTATCATAGTGAAACCTGTTTATTTTAGTCATAGCCTTATGCACCTTCAAGCTAAATAAAGCAGGAGTGGGTGGGATTTCACTAATTGGTGTCGTAGGTCATTTGAGGGTTTGTCACACTTTGTTTTTCATGTCTCTGTAGTACTATCATCTCCTGGGGCAGGAGCCGAGAGAAAGACGCGTTTGAGTGTCTGCTGGACCAGTTTCCCTCTGGGCCTGTAGCTGTGGTTAGCGACAGTTATGATATTTTTAAGGCTTGTAAGCACATCTGGGGGGACAAGCTGAAGGAGAGAGTGATGGAGAGGAGTGAGGATTCTGCCCTCATTATTCGACCAGACTCCGGGGACCCCGCTCAGACCCTCATAGAGGTGTGTGTATCATGTGTTTTAAGTGCAGTAGTGTTTACTACAGACCTTAAGGCAGCTGTTTGAGTGACTGTACTTTAGTTTTTTTAAGTGAAGACTCAAACGAATGGGTTTACTTAAAGCTTTTTCCAACACTGTGCTGCACTGTGACTTAAAAGAGAAGTCCACTTCCAAATCAAATGTTCACATATAATGTACTCACCCCCTTGTCATCCAAAATGTTCATGTCTTTCTTTCTTCACTCGTAAAGAAAGTTTTTTGAGGAAAACATTTCAGCATTTTTCTCCATATAATGGACTGATATGGCACCCCGATTTTGAACTTCCGAAATGCAGTTTAAATGCGGCTTCAAACGATCCCAAATGCGGTTGTAAACAATCCCAGCCGAGGAAGAAGGGTCTTATCTAGCTAAACTCTGTTATATTCATTAAAATAATGCAATTTAAAAACGTTTTAATCTCAAACGCTTGTCTTGATTTTCTCTCCCTGAACTCTGTATTCTGGCTCAAGACAGTTAGGGTGTGTCTCAAAACTCCAATCATATTTTCTCCCTCAACTTCAAAAATTCATTTCAAAATCATCCTACATCGCTGCAGAAGTACCAACCCAGTCTTTGCAAAGTGAACACGCAAAGAAGATCAAACACCCTTAACAAAAAGGGTAAAACAGCCATATAGAACGATTTCGAAGTTGAGGGAGAACATGAGATGGGAGTTTTCTGACATACCCTAACTGTAAGACAAGACGAGTGTTTGGCCTTAAAAAGTATATAAATTGTATTATTTTTATTAAACTAACCAATCGTTATGCTAGATAAGACCGTTCTTCCTCGGCTGGGATTGTTTACAACCACATTTGTGATCGTTTGAAGCTGCATTTAAACTGCATTTTGGAAGTTCAAAATCGGGGCACCATATCAGTCCATTATATAGAGAAAAAATGCTGAAATGTTTTCCTCAAACAATTTTTTTTGCGACTGAAGAAAGAAAGACATGAACCTCTTGAATGACAAGGGGGTGAGTACATTATATGTGAATCTTTGTTTTGGAAGTGGACTTCTCCTTTAACAGTTGCTTTGACATCTGTATGAAAGCAGTGCCCTAGAATATTGATTTTCTTTTTATATACTGTGGCATGTCTTTTAGATTAGTTTTGTTGCTTGTTTGTATTTGATAAATGAAATGGTGGTGTTAAGATTAATTAGCCTCATTTACCACACTTTTTGCCTTTTTATTTTCTTTGTCCTTTCATTTGTCTCTTCTGTTTCACTTTTAGGTGATAAAGATTTTGGAGGAGTGTTTCGGATGTTCTCTGAACTCAGTTGGTTACAAAGTGCTCCCATCATACCTGCGCATTATCCAGGGGGATGGGATTGATCTGAACTCAATTAATGAGGTAAGATAAACCTCAGACCAAGAGAGAAAAAACCACACTAACATTCAAAGTTTGTGGTCTGTAGGATGTATTTAAATTAGGTCAAACGATTAATCGCGATTAATTGCATACAAAATAAAAGTTTGAGTTTGCCTAATATTTGTGTGTGTACTGTGTGTAATTATTATGTATATATAAATATACACAAATTAATGTATATATGTAAGAGAAATATGTTATGTACAAAATATTTTTATTTATATATAATATAAAGTATATAAAAAATATAATAAATAGATAAACTATACATTCATTTGTTTGTATTTATATATACATAATAATTACAAACAGTACACACAAGTATTAGGCAAACGCAAACTTTAATTTTGTATGTGATTAATTGTTGTACAACCCTAATTTAAATACATTTGTTCAGCATTAAAATCATCGAAAGTGACAGTGAAACATTTATGATGTTACTGAAGATATCTATTTGTTTTATATAATTAAAAGCTGTTCCTTTGAACTTCATATTCATCAAAGAATCTTAAATTTTCACTGTTTTCATGACAATATTATGTAGCAATGTTGCTGTTTTCAACGTTGATAAATAAGAAATGTTTCTCAAGCAGCAAATTTGAAGGATCATGTGACACTGAAGACTGGAGTAATGATGCTGAAAATCCAGCACTGCGTCACAGAAATAAATTCTATTTTAAAGTACATTAAAATAGCAAACCAATATTAGAAATTGCAATTTCACAATATTACAGTTTTTTTTATTATCAGTGTTGAAACTGTTGCACTGCTTAATATTTTTTTGGAACTGGTGATACTTTTTTCTTTGAATCTTTAATGGAAAAAAAAGTTTAAAAGAGCAGCTTTATTCAAAATATAATAATGTAAGTCTTTACTATCACGTTCTATCCATTTAACACATCCTTGCTGAATAAAAGTATTAATTTCTTTAAAAAAAAAATACTGAAAAAATTTACTAACACAAAATTTCTGTTTTGAATAAACATTTGTAACCTTTTATTTATCTGAAAAAGCATCACAGGTCCCAAAATAATATTAAGCATCAAAACTGTTTTCAACATTGATTATAAATCAGCATATTAGAATGATTTCGGAGGGATCGTGTGACACTGAAGACTGGAGTTCTGATGCTGAAATTTCAGCTTTTCTTCACAGGAATAAATTACATTTTAAAGTATATTAAAATAAAAGCTGTTATTTTAAATTGCAAAAATATTTCACAAAAAAAAAAAAAAAATTCTGTATTTTGCTGAAATAAATGCGTACTGATCCCAAAATTTTGAATGGCACTGTACTGTATGTAAGTAATCTGACAGACACAAAAGCAAACCTGTGCACTGCTGCCAATAAAGCGAAACAACAAAACAAATAATGCATTCAAAAATCCATGGCAATTTTTCAATTAGCACACACAATGTTATGCGAATTCTTGCACAAATTAACTGCAAATCAAATTGTTATGAGTAATTAAAATAAATGTACTACATTAGAGAAATGCAAAATAGAAGCATTTTCACTCTGGTTTCAGACTTTTGGGCCTCACTATGTCTGCTTGTATGACTAGCAAGTTTATTGCTGTCATTATTAAATGTGTGGAACGGTGTGTACAGAGATGACCTGATACTGGCCCTGAATGTTTATCAACCATTTATGACTGTTTGATTATAAACAATCATTACTGAGGCACAGTGGTATATCAGTGATCATACTCTGATCAGTATTAATTTGTTTTTTTTTTGGCTAGCGCAGATTCTGGAGAAACTGAGCGATGAGGGTTGGAGTGCTGAAAATGTGTTTTTCGGTTGCGGAAGCGCACTCCTGCAGAAAATCAACAGAGACACGTTAAACTGCGCTTTCAAGTGCAGCTATGTGGAGACCAATGGCAAAGGCGTACGTTTTTTTTTTATTATTGGTTTCATTTAAACATGTTAAAAGAAGTACATTTGAGCAGTATTTTTTTTTCTTTTAATATGATGTCATTTGTGTTTACACAGATGGATGTCTATAAACAGCCAGTGACAGACCCGTCTAAAGGATCCAAGCGTGGTCGTCTGTCTCTGAGGAGAAATTCCGACGGCTTCATCGAGACGGTGGAAAGAGGAGCAGGCAAACCAGAGGAGGTTAGAACAGCTCATTATTCCATAGACTTTTTCCAAAAGATTGTTCATATAAGGGCCATTCTACGGAATTGGTGCAAACTGCTATTGTACAACCAAAAAACATATTTAAAAAGCATTTAAATATTCAAATCTTAGATGTTTACTAAGATCCTTTTATTATCTATCAAAACCCACAATAATATTTAAAACATAAGTAAGCTTAATATACATAAAATATTCAATGTGGGTACATTTTCATGTCACTGTTGTATGTTTTAGTCCACTGGCTGAGACAGCTACATGGTGTGAGTAGATAGGTCTCATCACTTCTGAGGTTAATGTGTTCAAAAGTATGAAAAATCTGTGTGTAACTTCAAAGAACGTCACTACCGAACACCATTTTTCTATAATTAACCACACTTTTTTGGGAGTTATTCCATAACATTTAGTTTTTATATGTGTGCAACTGTTCAGAACTGTGCTTGCTAACCATGCATTGATTAGCATCTTTGAGCTAGGCCCAAAAGTGTCTAAAATTGTCACTATCAAAACAGTCACGACTGAAATTGAGTTTAGTTTCGGTAGTGACAGCTTTGTTTTGTTGGGTGTTTCCTACGTCACAATCAAAACAGCACATCATTGTTTCAGTAGTGACAAAAGGGAACACACAATCCTCATATTTGAATTTTAAATTTGAATTTTGAATTTTTTAGTAATTTAGTATTTTTAGTTGCGTTTTAGTACACAGGTTAAAATTCTGCAATATGATTTGGTCGCTACCAAAACATGGGGTGTTTTATCAGAAATGAAGTATACAGAATTATCATCTATGATGTTATGAACCAAAAGTGTTTGGTTTAATGTATATTCAAACTAATGAATCTTAAGTTTAAAATCAGTATGATCAACTTTTTGCCTTTTACAAAGACTAATTGGATTCAAAATACAACAAATCTCATGAATCACACTTGAAAAATTGTTAAACTGTAATTGTTATTGATTTACCTCTGAAACTTTTTAATAAAATAGAAAAATACTGTATATATTTACAAGGAAGATGTAAGCAAAATCTTAGTAGGTCAGTATAACCTTTCTTATTAAATTATATATTACTGTGTTTCGGTAGTGACAAGTTTGAAGAGAGGTTAATATTCCAAAACGTTCTGAAAATACAGTATGAGAATTAACTGCACAATTACTAGAAATTTGTACCTTGGATGTTATACAATTTGCATACATACAAAATTTGTGAAAAAAAAAAAAATACAATTTTCAAGACGTTTCTAACTCTGATTTTGAACCAATTCTGTAGAATGGCCCATAAACATACTGTGCCACATTTTTGCATTTATTAAATTTTTCTTATTCCATAGTAAGACGAGACAATGCAGGCAAAAACAGTTTTTTTTTCATGCAACTGTCAAGTTTAAGATTTTGGGCTTTTTGGTTTTTCATAAAGTGCTTTTTTAGACTAATAGAAAGAAAACATCCAAAAGACACTGTTAAGTGCTTCTTTTATAGCACTTTATCTATTTGTGTCTATAGATTTCAATTACATATACATATACGTTTTCTCAAAATGAGTTTTTTGAGCCATAAATCTCCACTTCAGTAGCACTTACACACCAAACTATACATTTTTATTCCTGTCTGTACCCTGAAGGTTTTTCCAGAGGGATTTGTTCATATATAATTTGCTTTTTTATATAGTTTGTTTGATTATATACAACAGCTTGATTATTTTATTCCCCCCAAAATTGTGAAAATATGGTGTTTTCTGTCTGTTCTAAATATTTTCTAAATTATGGATGACAAAAATGAGATGCCCAAAATTCCCTCTGTAAAAACATTTGATTCTAATATGTCAAAAAAATTAAACAAGAATTTTGAAACTGACTTCATCCAGTGTTTAGATTTTTGTACTAGAAAGGTATGCAAATTAGTGCATATTTCATCAAATAATGCCTCATTTGCATATTTAAACCTAACATTTTAGAAAACTTGTAATACAAAAAAATATAAGTAAGACGATAACTATTTGTTCACTTTTTTTTTTACCCTATTCACCTACAGTGTCTCACCTTTAAACTTTGGTGAACGGAGGCTACTATAGTCTATATAGATAATTGCATTTAATTCTATGCCACTTCTAGGCTATAGAGTATATTTGTTCAAACATACAGTAATTCAGAATATTGTGAAATATTATAACATTTAAAATGCGTGTTTTCTTTAATATGCAGTTTATTCCTATGATGTCAAAGCTGAATTTTCATCATCATTAGTCCAGTCTTCAGTGTCAGATGATCCTTCAGAAATCATTCTAATATGCCGATTTAACCTTTTATAGGACATGTTGGTGACTGTGTTTGAAAACGGGACCATCCTGCAGGAGTACACTCTGGATGAGATCCGTAAAGCTGCTCAATTTTGGGAGGAAGACCTGAGCCCTTCCCAGCACAACAAAGAGGACGGCACTAATCTGGAGATTCACCAGAAACACATAATGAACGGCGTGCATTAATATACACATTATGCGCACCGTTCTCAACACTGCCCCCTAAAGACCAGACCAACCACAGACCTATTCCACAACACTCAGATGTTCGTCAGTATAGCAGAACACAGTGTTGCCAATACACTAAAAAATACATATCACATCTGACTTTTGAGGCAACCAATAAATTTTGGATTTGGTTGCCGCCGTTTTTTTCTTTTATTAGCACCTCCTTCGTTTTACCACACTTTGAGATGCCAAATATCTTTATTGGTGCTTCAGCATGAATACGTTTCAGGAGTATCTTGACAGCAGGGTTTGCATTTGATTGATTGTAATGTTGTTAAAGCATCACCTGGCAGTGCATTGATAAGTGAAGGAAACTTCTGTATCGGCGTTCTGCACGTGATCCTGGTTTCTGATGTGACGTACAGTGAAAATGCAAAAATTAGAAATTGCATTTTAATATTTTTTTTGGAAGATACCGATAATGTCAGATAGCAATGATGCAATTTTTAATTAAAAAAAAAAAAAAAAAAGTTTTAAACTATTCCCATGCTGTGTTCAACATATAGATACAGACTTGAAGATTTTCCACCCGCTTTGTGTCTTCTTGCTGTTACATAGCTCACTTAAATTTGCTTCCTGACCTTTCGGAATAATATTTTTGTTGGACTTGGCTGGTTTTCTGTTTTCTTAGAACAGCAGATTGATCCTGATGTTATAATGCTGCATAGGAAAAAATCTAAAGTTTTCCTGATAATAGTTCTAGTGTGATTTATGTGGAGTTGGTTTTAGACTTCCATCTGAGATGCGCAGAATACGTCACACAAACACTTCCCAGTATTCTGTCTCCATACAGCTGCTGATGGTGCCTTAAAAACCACTCGGACCTCAGTGCCGGTCACTCTCTCTTGCTTCGTCCTTTCCACTCCTCATTTTTCACACTAAATATTACTTATCCCTCCCAATGCTTACTCTCATTCTGTGACTCACATATGAATTATGTTCTGTTTTTTTGCTGTCAGGCTTGTGTCATCTATGAACTGAATGAGATGTGCAGTTGGTTTAATTACAGTGTACATTGATTATTGTCATCGTCTTTGAGTTCGATCATGGAAATGACTCATTTCCGAGTTGTTCTGAACATCTGAAATGAAGCAGTTTGACCCTACCTCTTTTTTTTTTTAACCAATAAGACTGTATATTAATATGAAGTGATGATAATTACACATAAATAACATTTATTCTGATGTGTAAATACTCTTTAATGGTAGTTTCGATAAATTTTGTCTTGAAATTTTAGCGTTCTTGTTGCATTTTTTTGATTTTACGAAAGTGATATTTTGAATGACGAACAGAAAAAAATATAATAAATATAGATAGATCTTTGTTTTAATATTTAACGTCTCATCCTTTCTTTTTAGGATGTGTTTTGGCAATTTATAAAAAATAAAAATAAAAAAAAAAGTAACAGAATATGAACCAAAGGCAGTGATGGCCATTGCGGTGCCAGTATGTCTGGATTCTGTCCCGGTTTTTAATTGGATAAAAACAGTGCCCTTTTGGACAGCCCTCTTCCTAGCAGAAAAGGAATGGAATGCCAAAGGAAGAAATGTGGCTTTCAGAATGAAAACAGTTATGTGTTAATTTGCTCTGCAAAGCAAAACAGAAATTATTTTCAAATTCCAGTGACGTTTGACAATGGTTTATATCCTTACGTTTATATCCACCGGAACATAGTTTTGCTTTGTTGTGTTTTATTGTATTCACATGAAATTTACTTTTCAAACACGTCCTAGTTGGCATCCCAAAGCTCAGGAAAAATCGGGTACAAATCTGTCACCGGGGCAGTAACCTAAGGTACACCAGTGAAAAGGTACATCGTTGTACCTCGTTTACTCCTAAATGGCACATTTAAGTACCTTAAAAGTACATTTTATCACCTAAAGTGTACATTTTACTAGCACTCCAGTGACAGTTTTGTATGTTTTAGTTTTCCTGAGAGTGTTGTGTAGGTTTTACCACAGCAGAGTTTGGGTGAGGTTTCTGAGTTGGACCATGTGCAGCATATTTATATAATGCAATTTTGTCCACTGACCAAAATAGTCACACTCTTTCTATTTAGACAAGGGTTTAATTTGTGGAAGTCAGTAAGCTTATGTGTGTATGAGACATTTCAAATATTATGTCAAGCAATAACCATTCTACAATTTTACATTGCCATACAAAAGTTTTGGGTGTACTGTTTGGGATCAGTACGATTTTACATTTTTTAAAGAAGTCTTTTTTGTTGTTGTTGTTGTTGTTTAAGGCTGCATTTATTTGATTAAAAATACAGAAAATTACAGAAAAATACAGTAATATTATGAAATATTATTACAATTTAAAATAGTGGGTTTCTGTTTTAATATACTTTCAAATAGAATTTATTTCTGTGATGCAAAGCTGAATTTTCAGCATCATTACTCCAGTCTTCAGTGTCACGTGATCATTTAGAAATTATTCTAATATGCTGATTTATTATCATTGTTGAAAATAGTTGTGCTACTTAACATTTTTGTGAAAACTGTGATAAATATATTTCTTTTTCATCTTTTTTTGAGGAATAGAAGCTTCAAAGGAACAGCATTTACCCTGCCGTTCAAAAGTTTGGGATTAGTACGATTTTACATTTTTTAAAAGAAGACATTTTTTATGTTCAAGGCTGCAATTATTTGATTAAAAATACAGAATAAACAGTAATATTATGAAATATTATTACAATTTAAAATAGTGGTTTTCTATTTTAATATACTTTCAAATAGAATTTATTTCTGTGATGCAAAGCTGAATTTTCAGCATCATTACTCCAGTCTTCAGTGTCACATGATCATTCAGAAATTATTCTAATATGCTGATTTATTATCAGTGTTGAAAACAGTTGTGCTGCTTAACATTTTTGTGAAAACTATGATAAATATACACTACCGTTCAAAAGTTTGGGGTCAGTAAGACTTGTAATAGTCTTTAAAGAAGTCTCTTATGCTCATCAAGGCTGCATTTATTTGATTAAAAATATAGAAAAAAAAACAGTAATATTGCAAAATGTTTTTACAATATAAAATAATGTTTTTTATTTTAACATACTTTAAAATAGAATTTATTCCTGTGATGAAAAGCTGAATTTTTATCAGCTGTTACTCCAGTCTTAAGTGTCACATGATCCTTCAGAAATCATTCTAATATGCGGATTTATTATTAGAATGATCAATGTTGGATAATATCAACAGTTGTGCTGCCAAATATTTTTTGGAACCTGTGATTTTTTTTTTTTTTTTTTTTTTTCAGGATTCTTTCATGAATAACAAGTTTAAAAAGTACAGTGTTTATTCAAAATATAAATATTTTATAACAATGTAAATTATTTATTATGAACTTTTAATAAACTTTTAATTATTAACTTAATAGATCCTTGGTGAATAAAAGTATTAATTTCTTTAAAAAAAAAAATAAACAATAAAAATCCCAAACTTTTGAACGGTAGTGTATTTCTTTTTCGTCTTTTTTTTTGAGGAATAGAAGCTTCAAAAGAACAGCATTTACCCTGCTGTTCAAAAGTTTGGGATCAGTACAGTTTTAAATTTTTTTAAGAATTCTTTTTTTTGTCCAAGGCTGCATTTATTTGATTAAAAATACAGTGGAAAAAAAAAAAAAACAGTAATATTATGAAATATTATTACAATTTAAAATAGTGATTTTCTGTTTTAATATACTTTCAAATATAATTTATTTCTGTGATGCAAAGCTGAATTTTTAGCATCATTACTTCAGTCTTCAGTGTCACGTGATCATTTAGAAATTATTCTAATATGCTGATTTATTATCAATGTTGGAAACAATTGTGCTGCTTAATTTTTTTTTTTTTTTTCCTTGATGAATAGAAATGTTCAAAATAAACATAAATGCTGTTCTTTTTAACTTTTTATTCATCAAAGAATCCTGAAAAAACTATCACAGGTACCAAATACAATATTAAGCAGCACAACTGTTGCCAACATTTATAATAAATCAGCATGTTATAATATATAAGACTGGAGTAATGAAAATGCAACTTTGCATCACAGAAATAAATTATATTTTAAAGTACATTAAAATAGAAAATAGTAATTTTAAATTTTAATAATATCACTTTTCTGTATTTTTGATCAAATAAATTGAACTTTGATATGCATAAAAAAACAAAAATCTTACTGATCCCAAACTTTTCAACGGCCTATTTAAAATAGAAATATTTTCTGTCATTATAAATGTCTTTACTGTCACTTTTCATCCATTTAATGCATATTTTTCCCATCTGATCCAAATCGTTTGCATAAAAGCCAAACAACTCTTTATGAAAGCTAAGGATGTTTTATCACATATACTGTAATGAAAGGGAGCCCTCTGTTGATCATTTTAAAAAGTGCACTTCTAATTTCCACTTAAAATCAGAAAGACCAACTTTATACTAGATCAGTAAATCTAAAGTTACAGTCACATCACAATAAAATCAGATACTTACTCTCATTTTCCATATGTATCCGTTCTTCTTGTTATATTCTTCCTATAATATGCGAATTGCATTCTTAATATTTTTAATTCCTAGCAGCTTTTAATTTGTTTCTCGAATGGTGGCTTTGTTACATCGTTAACATGCCATATGACACAGCACTCATAATTCAGAATTATTCCAGTTATGCATGCAATCTATTCCGTGCATCCAGAAAATGCGAGTTATGCTTACACTATTCAGTAGGCTACGGCTGCTGGTGTTTGCTTGCGCAGGTGATAAAACGAGGCTCGTTTTGTCCATTAATGCCCGTCAGACATATTTGTCTGGTCGCCGCAGATCAGAGAGCAAATGCCATGTAGCAAAGCATCTTCAGAGTAAGTATCTGTTAATTGGCTAACACTGGCACTACTGATAGGCCGCTGGGCGCTCATTGGATTAGTTGCTAAGCAACCTATTTGCTAAGCGTGTTGTCATGGATTCAGATGTTCCGGACGCCCTCCGAAATGGTCTGCTGACCACTGATAACAGGGTGAGGGCGGAGGTAACACTCCAGCTCAGGATGCGCGAGGACGGCAGCGTCCCACCTGTCTGACATTTGCGATTGTTCAAATGTCATCGGCTGTGATGCTGCGCGCATCACGATAGACAGCGCGCATTGTGTAGACACGCACACGAACAACAGTCGGCTGCATTCGTTCGTTTTTACGACGTCGGTTAACAAAGACGCGCGAGTCGTACGCGGAGCGCCGCTACGTTAATTGTGTCTGCGCGTCTGCTCATTATTTGGGTTCTCTCGTTTGTTCTCGTTTCACCCCTGGAATGCAAATTTTAATCCTGATTATTTCCGCCAGATTAGTGGTGCAGAATAAGAGGAGGGATAATGCATTTATTTGCACAGCACAATTCCACAATCTCACGTTTTGTCTTTTATATTTAATGCGTATTGCGCTTCCTTTGTGGTTTGGTTTGAGCATGGTGATTGGTTTAACAGTCTGGTGTAAAAATGGAGCTGAAACCAAATTGAACGTTGCGCCACCTCCATTTATTTATCGATGGTTGTCAAAAAAATCTGAAATTCAAAAGAGGAAGTGCTCATTCAGAAACAGCCAGAGGCTTCAATACTGCAGCGGTTCAGGTTCATCTTCAGCCCTAAAAATAGTTCCTTCTCAGTTCTCCAAAAAGTTTTTTTTTTTTTTTCCTTCATACTACCAATGGAGTCCACACTATTAACATTCATTGTAAATAAAAGTCAAACTAGAAATAAATAAAACAATATTAATAAATATAATATTAATACATCAATAAACAATAATAAAATACATATTTAAAACTATATAAAACTATAAGCTATTAATTTAACTAAAAACTTAGTTTTAGACTAAAACTGAAATAAAAAAAAATAAGCTATATATAAATATCTAAAAAAAAAAAAAAGAAAAGACAAAAGCACATTACAAAATTACTAAAACTTCAACTAAAATTAAAATAAAAACTGAAAATATAAAAATAATAGCTAATTTAAAATATGAATAAATGCTATAATATTATATGGATAATACTAAAATAACCCTGATGACAAAAGTTTTTATTTTGCGTGAACTATCCTGTTAAATAAAATAAAATAAAATAAAATAAAAATAAGAAAACCATAGAGGTTTGGAATGACATAAGGGTGGGTAGCAGTATTATTACTGTTAGCTTAAACTACTAAAATGTTGTTGTTGTTGTGTTTTTTGTTTGTTTGTTTGTTTGTTTGTTTGTTTTTTTTTAATATATAATTTTTATTAAAACTTTGGTAATTAAAATAAAACTAAATATTTAAAACTATTAACATAACTAAAAACTTTATATTAAAAAAAAAACCCTTAAAAATGAGAAATGTTGTCTTGGCTGGTAAGTTGAAGTACCTAAATGACTAAAACTGAGAAAAAAAAGAGCTAAATAGAAATACTAATAAAAATGACAAAAGCACATTACAAAATTACTGAAACTTAAACTAAAATTTAAATAAAAACTGAAAATATAAAAATAATAGCTAATTTAAAATATTAATAAATGCTATAATAGTATATGGATAATAGTAAAAAAAAACAAAACAAAAAAAACCCTGATTACAAAAGTTTCAATTTTGAGTGAAGGATCCTGTTAAATAAAATAAAATAAAATAATAAAATAAAATAATAAAATCATAGAGGTTTGGATTGACATAAGGGTGAGTATATATTTTATAAAATAAATGGTAATTGGTAATTGATAATAATATAAATAAAATATAATATAAAAATGAAATAAAAATAAATAATATTAAAACTATTAAAAATGTTTATTAATATATATTTTATAAAAAAAAAAAAAAACTTTGGTAATTAAAATAAAACTAGAAATATTTAAAACTATTAATATAACTAAAAACTTAACATAAAAAACCTAACAATTAGAAATGTTGTCTTGGCAGCTAACTAAAATAAGTACTTAAATGACTGAATTAAAATGTAAAAAAAGCTAAATAGAAATTAAAAGCAAAATGACTAAAACTTATAATTAAAATAAATATAATATGAAAATATAAAAATAATAGTTGGATCAAAATATAAATGCTATAATAGTATATGGATAATAAAAAAAAAAAAAAAAAAAAAAAAAAAAAAACCCTGATTACAAAAGTTTTAATTTTGAGTGAAGGATCCTGTTAAATAAAATAAAATAAAATAATAAAATAATAAAATAAAATAATAAAATCATAGAGGTTTGGACTGACATAAGGTTGAGTATATATTTTATAAAATAAATGGTAATTGGTAATTGATAATAATATAAATAAAATATAATATAAAAATGAAATAAAAATAAATAATATTAAAACTATTAAAAATGTTTATTAATATATATTTTATAAAAAAAAAAAAAAAACTTTGGTTATTAAAATAAAACTAGAAATATTTAAAACTATTAATATAACTAAAAACTTAACATAAAAAACCTAACAATTAGAAATGTTGTCTTGGCAGCTAACTAAAATAAGTACTTAAATGACTGAATTAAAATTTAAAAAAAGCTAAATAGAAATTAAAAGCAAAATGACTAAAACTTATAATTAAAATAAATATAATATGAAAATATAAAAATAATAGTTGGATCAAAATATAAATGCTATAATAGTATATGGATAATCCTAAACTAACACTGACAGAATTTTCAATTTTAGGTGGACTATCCTGTTAAATTAAATTAAATTAAATTACTAAATAAATAGTAAAAGAAAGAAAAAAGATCTCTCTAAAATATCTCTCAAATGAATGTGACTAAAAGAGTTCATGAAAATACTGTTATTGAGGCTCTATTATAAGCATGTGCCTATTTCTGTAATCTTAAAACATATTTTAGAGGTGGAACAACAGTGTAATGTTTACATTTGGCCCTTTTAACTCAAACAAGTTACATTAAAATATGCATTTTTTCGGTATGTGTTTACTGGGAATTAAACCCAAGACCCTGATGTTGCTAGCACATGCCTACTGGCATCATCAACAAAACAATACGTCTTCCTTTTAAAACAAACAAGCATATTTACGTTGCTATATGGTTGCTTTGTATTCACATTTTAGACTGATGGCAACCCATCTGTTAACTAGCATGAAAAGAATCAAACTCTATGGTCGTCACTCTACATGGAATTCTCTTCTCTCTTGTCGCTGTTTCATTGAGCCGCTCAGAACCCCTAGGTGCGCAGCGTCTGGATGCAGACTGAACCGGTTTTACTGTGGGAGTTGCATGCTTATTCAATGTGGCAACTGTTGGCACAACTGCAGGAAGAGATCCAGGCATGTCGTAATTGTACTGAGAGCTGCGCTGTGCCTCTCAGACTCTCAGTGCAGGTTAAGTGACTGTCTTGGCCACTGCCGTAATTCCTTGGCGAGCGAGCGAGCGGCGGTGTGAAACAGAATGATGTTGATTGTTCCCCAGGTCGCTCCATCATGCGTGCGCATTCTCGAGGCTTATGTCTGCGCTATTGTGCCGCACTTTACTCCAGATGCCAGTCATGCCACATCTAGCCTCTTCCCAGGCGGAGAAATTAGGACTGACGAGTGGCACCGTGCCACCACACATTCAAATATTACTGCTGAACCTGAGGCAGTATGGCAGCATAGTAAAGGGTGTTGCATAACTTCATTTACCTATTATATAGTACACTACAAGTGCTTGAAATTATCGTGGGTGTGTGTGCGCTTGCTATTCATTAAATTAAGCTTAAGAACACAGCAACCTTAAAATTAACATTGATAAAGAACATTACATGAAGAAAAATCCTTTCAAAACACAATTAAAGACTCATACAAGAAATGTACCTCAATTAGACTTTGGTTTCTGCACCAATTTATATGACAAACCGTGTCACTGAAATCATACCTAGTCGTGTTTGACGCAATTTAACGCAAATAAAAACGAGGGTGTAAGCGGGATAGACTTACAGTCTTTGCAATAGCACGGACTGTATAAAGGTCCTAGATTTTCGCCAACTCACACCAAGTTTTTGTCTACTGTTAGCCTATATTTAGACATTTTGTCAACTGAACAATAGATATGTAGTTTAAAATTGAATGCGCGGTGCTTCAATCCATCACAGCCTCGTTTTCAGTCCTGTGAAAAGTTAAATTTGGCGCTACCCTAACGAAAGTCTATTTAATCTATAAAACTGCAGTCAGCAAAAAAAAAAAAAAAAAAATTATAAATGATAAAACTGTGCTGCATGTAAACGATTCAAAGTTTAAAGGCATAGTTCACCCAAAAATGAAAATTGTCATTAATTATTCACCCTCATGTCTTTCCAAACCCGTAAGACTTCATTCATCATATTTTTGATGAAATCCAGAAGCTTTCTGACCCTGCATAGACAGCAACACAACTACCATCTTCAAGGCCCAGAAAGGTAGTAAGGAAATTGATTTAAAAAAGTCCATGTGACATCAGTGGTTCAACCTTAATTTTATGAAGCTACGCAAATACATTTTGTGCGCAAAGAAAATAGAAGTAATTATAGCTGCAAGCCGTGATTGCTGGGTTTGAAGCAATTAAAGGCATTTAAGCACATACGAAAAAAGTCATTACATATTATTTAAGAAGCCTGTAACCACCTATCAATGATTAAAAAGCATTTTTTGGCAAATCCTGGTAATTAACCATAGAAATATGATGTTTTTCAACGTTTATGACTGTTATAGCGCCAGCTGTGGTCCGATCTCCCTAAAACTTTGCATGCTTGTTTAGAATCACCTGGTTTCCTCCAAGTTTTGAGTTTTCATTTTACGCTTTATAGGCTTTTGGGTCATATTTGGACAAGCCCCTTTTCTAAACGACCCCATTATAGCTAAACTAAGGGTAAATTTCAACTTTTTTTGATAATTATTGACCTAGAGAGTCATAAATCATTTTTCAAACGGTTTGATTGACAGCAATGATTCTAGAGGCAAAGTTATTTGGAATGATGATACGAATATGTGCATATGAGTGAAAAACCACGCAATATACATATTTTTTCCCTCTTATAGCACCAGCAGCAGCCAAGCTCTGCAACTTTTTTTTTAATGTGACCTCAGATTCAGCTTTTACATATGCATTACAAACATCTCATTCCTTTCAAAAGTTAAAGCCATTTAAAAGGCAGTCCTGCCCCTTTCTAACGTTTTGGCGTCCCTTTGTGACAGGGGGTCGAAAAGTTCAACTTTTTTTTATAATTATTGATATTCACTCTCCAAAGAATCTTCCTGCACTAGTTTGGTTCCGATTGGGCGAAGAACCTAGGACTAGTTTTTCACAAATTGCAACTTCCGAGGATGGTGGACCAATCCGAGGCATGTGTTTTGTCCGGCATGAGCCAAGGATTTCAACGACATAAGACACTTGAGTCTGCGACGAACGGGCTTGGAGGTATGAGCGATTTTGTACTTTTGATCGCTGAAGCGCCCCGTCAAGCTGATTGGAACAAGCCTTGGTGATGTTGTAGACAGTGTGAGTACTACCATCTCTCCAAGTTTCACCTTTCTACGACTTACGGTTTGGTCTGCACAGTCAGTCTTACGTGAAGACTGCAGATCCTTAGCTATTCTAACAATTACAACCGGGTTTCCACTATTCACGCTTGATCAGAAAGCTCTCAGATTTCATCAAAAATATCTTAGTTGTCTTAGTTTTTCACAAAAAATATAATGGGATATTAATAACACTGTTAAGCAACCCATTTGCTAAACATGTTGTCATGCATAATTAACTGGATTTGTATTTATATATAAATATAATAAACTTCCATAGAGACTATTCAGACTGACTGGCGCATTGTGTGTGACATGCTCTCAAAAATAAAGCACCAATTGTTCTCTATTTGCCCCTAAAGGGATCTGAACCCAGGTGTTCTACAGTCTCAGGTTGTGATGCGTGTCGACACCTGTCTGTGTGATGCACCTGAAAGGAATATTGTTAGTCCTACTTTAGTATCACCAAAACGCATGCATGCAAACAACATTACCACAGTTCTGTGACATTTCCCATTTGTTGATCCCAAGAGTCCTTCGTTTGCACTGGAAAAGGCGAGGGCAACAGCTGAGATGGCATCAGGTGTGTGCATGTTTGGGGTCTTTCTCTTAATAACTGAAAGAACGGTGATCGGGCTAGACTTGACCTTGGAATGGCAGGCAAACACAGACTAAGCATAAGCACACACTAATACACAGTGAACTTTAAATGAACAGTGTCTAATAAAAATGTCTTTGGGGCTCATGTCCCTGTAGGCTTCATTCTGACACTTACACTTCCTGAAGTCTTTTCCCCTCATTCTCAGTGACTGCTTGAGTCCCTTTAAGCAGTATATGATCTAAGTGAAATGAGGTGTGTTTGTGTGTGTGTTGCAAGCAAGAAAAAAATGCCATCAGTGATTTTTCCAGCTGTCTCACTTTGTATACTGTATACATGCATAGTGACAAATATTGGCTATTATTATTATACGTGAAAAATAAATGGACACATTTAGTGTGCATTGTACTTTTGAGTACTACTATTTCCCAAATTGTCTTATTTTCCTCAATATTTTGAAATGAATGGTTTTGTCAACACAAGCTAAGCAAATATATGCATAACATCTTCATGCATATTTTCACTTTATTATCTTGATTCTTTGCCCTGCCTTCTTGGTTGAGTTAAAGGAGATCATGATTATGTAATGTAGCTGAACTGGAATCTGTACTGTGTTTCCACACACTTGAATGAGCTTTAAGCAAATGTCACTGGACATAGAACTACCCCTACGAAATACTGAATTGTAAACTGAATAAAACACATTGTAGCGTAATAATTATACTACACATACAAATGTGTTAGAGAGTATGGTTGGCTTATTCCTACTTAAATTTGAATGAGCGAACAGGAATATTCAGTTAATATTTAACACCCTGTGAGCCAACACATTTTGGATGGACAAAACTATATTTTATAGCACAAATAAACTGTGATTAGATATCATCCAATAGAGAAAAATATTATGGCCACGGTTCATTTGATCAAATCCAATCCCTTTCTGTCTCCATGGAGCTCCAGAGCGTCTTTAAAGCCGAAGTCACTCGGCTCTTTCCGTACAAATGAGCGATTTTAGCCGAAGACATTCGGCTGTTTCCGTATTATGGAGCGATTTGTGATGAGGGTACTCGGCTGTAGAGAGTCGCTTAAAGCCTTATTCCCTCGGCTATTTTCGTATCGAGAAACGATTAATGCCGAAGTGACTCGGCTCTTTCCGTACAGAGCCGCGACTACAGCCGAATTCCAGCTCTGCGCTCGCGACTCTGGCACATCACTCATTTAGCGTTGTTTTGGTCTTGACCTATCCTACTCGCAAGCGCATTTCTCTCAAACAAGAAAATGGAAACCGCTAACCAGGTAGAAAATAGTGTTTGTGCATTTGACAACATTTAATGGAAATGATGATAAATGTTTACAATGTATTGAAATGTACCTAATCAAACTACATTAAATGGCGCTAATGATCTTGTACGTTTGTTATGACAGATTGTGTCACTTGGGACATTCCAAGTGCTTAAATTACCTTTGGGATTTATCCGCGTCCTGGAATGGGTAAGTGTGCGTAAAGCACGCGTTTTTCCTCTCACCTCTCTTTCCTTTACTTTTCTCAATTGGCTCAATAAACTTGGTCCAGGCGTGTGGCGGAGTGAGTGATTTTTAGCTACTATCTTTTATTACCATAATGTGCTGTAGTCAGTTTTGAGTAAGTAGCCTATATGTGGCCCATAACAGGACCCTTAATCCATTTGCGCATTTCTATTAGAAGTAGAATCGGAATTGGGCATAATGAACGGATGTCTTGCGTAGCCTGTCTAAGTTTTGATAGCATGCATGTCATGCATTTTTAAACATGTAATTTACTCATCATTCTATTGATGTTATGATCAATCCCATTTAGCCTACGTAAACTGAGGCACTCGGGTTTATATAATGCACCATCAGTCAATTCATTTCATGGGTTTTGCTCATATAACTCACATCTTACTGCTATAAAAAAGCAATTGGTAATTGTAAATAGATTACACTTTAAGATTACCCCCAAACGTGATGTCTGAGTGTAAACTGTAAATATAGCATTTAACATTTTTTCAAATCACCGCAGATGACCTTTTTTTGCTTTCTGCATAAGGTCTGTCCATGTATAAGACCTGATGTGATTTTTTGCCAAACATCTGCTTGAATATTTATTCCTTGTGTCTAGTTTGACATTGGTGCAGTATGAATGAAGTGTACAGGGACGAGTTAGTTATAACATGTTACTTGTTTTCTACTTTAGCCATAAACATGGGTTATTTAATTTGAACATCCTCCTTGATTTATAAGGATCATAGAACCGAAATGTCAGAATAGGAATTTTTTTAAATGTAACCCCATAACCGTGTTAAACAGAAATTACTATCCTGTCACTAATTATTGCCTCTAGTGTAAAAACAGCTAAAATGTGTTTTCCCACAGCCATCTGATGAGTGTGGGTCAGGGAAGTGTGTGTTCGACGTGCAGTGGTGTCACACTCCGGTGCTCTGACATAATCTGCTTGATGAGACTCAGAAAGTATCTGATCTCAGTGGACGTGTCCAGCTTTTCTGTGTGTATGTGTCCATCTGTAAGGCTTTCTGCACTGTTAGTGCTGGTTTGTGGCTTTAGTACACTATTATCAAACACTTTGCAAACCACAGCAGGATTGCCATAAAGCAAAACATCCAGGAAATAGCCTTTTTTAAATGGGATGCTATCATTAGCACATGATTGCTTGTAGCTATTAAAGTTAATTTACTGTGCTGGAAAAAAAAAGGCTGGTCTGGTGTTAAAAACCGATTTGAATTGGCAAATGTATTTTGTACAGCCTGACTCACTGATACAATTGCATCTGTTTCTCAGATGATGTAGAACAAAATATAATTTTGGTCAATATCTGTTTAAATTATCATTTTATTACATCAAAAACAGTATTTTTAAGCCTCTCCAGGGCTGTTCCCACTGTTTGCAAAGCAGCTGCACAAAGTCAAAAGGTCAATTGCTCAGACCTCTTTTTCCCTCATCAAATGTATGGAGAGGTGAAAATGAAAACATTTACAATGCCAACCATAAACGGCTCTGAGCGATGCAAATGTGAGGCAGGCATAAGTGGCAACGCCATTTTGGATAATTATTGCAATTGAATGCTCGGGGATTGGAGGATGCGATGCATCTTCTCCTGAGGAAATTAATCTCCCCGCTCTCCATTTGAAGTGTCCTCTGGAAAAAAAAATTAATAAATAAAAAATGAGAAGCTTATCACCGGGGAAACATGCAGTCTTAATCACTTTTGGTCACACAGTGGCTTTTCTCTCTGTGTTTCTGTCTGTGCGTATCGCTCTCTCTCTCTCTCTCTGTCTCTCTCTGCAGGTCTTTGGTTTTGTCTCAGCCTCTGTAGTTTCCTCTCTGCCATTTTTTTGTTAATACAGTAATTCCTGCACAGCATCCTCTTGATATTTGCCCTCTTTATTATTCTCTCAAAAGCCATTCTTTGTGATAATTAGCCAATTATTGAGCTGTTGAAATGACTCAGTTTTTGTTTTTTTTGGTATATATATATATATATATATATATATATATATATTGTTAAAAAAAATTAAATTTTTTCCAATACAAATACCGTAAATATAAAAAATTCACATTATCATATTTTATTTTTTCCAATACAAATACCATAAATATAAAAAATGCACATTATAATTTGTTTACTTGGCTAAGTCTGTTCATTTGAAAAGTGCTTTGACCAACAGATGACAGGCTACTGAGAGCCCGAGTAGTTCAGTGTGATTCACTGAGGTAAAGTTGACTGACAGGAGGTAGAGTGTTTTACAAATTCACAAAAGAAAGGTTGGTTGACTACATGGAGACATCCGTCAGTTCACTAGGCAGGTTGACTGACTGTGTGCAGATGTGCTTTGGCTGCCTGTGCGCAGATGTGCAGAAATTCATCTGTGAAAGATTGGCTGTCTCTCCGTTTTTCGATCTTGAGCCTGGAATCGCATGAGGCGGCTGTTTCATGGCCCACCTATTTTTTGTACATAGATAAGACTTAACTAAGGAAAAGCTGGAGAGCTCATGAGTCCATGTCCAGTAAAATGTCTAAACTGTCAAACTATTAAATGTTCTGTTAAAATCATTGAATTTATATGATTTGTGATTCGTTTATGACTAAAGCCAGCGTCAACACATAAGCTCCAACGTACATGAATGTAAACATGCTCAAATATACAGTCGGATCGCATCCTGGTCGGGTGGCCAAGTCTGACTAACCGCTGTGACAGTCACCTCAGGGCAGGGGGTGGGGCTTTGTGATATCATGTGACCAAGTAGCCATGGAAACTCCATAGGGAGACAGCAACTGAGGAAAAGAAGGGGGGGACAGTGTTTTAAAAATAAAATGAGATTTTATGCCTACTTATGATCAGTGAAGCGTACAAAGAGCGCCCAGATACACACTGGCTGTTATAGGCCTGAGCGCATTGTACAGACGGTTAATGAGCTCTGGGACCATCCAATGAGTGTTCTTCTCATTTCAACGCAGATTGTTTCATAAAACATTACTTGCAGTTTGCAAGAACAACTGGGAGCTGGGAATTTCTTCCAGTGATGTACACTGAATAAAATAAATGAAGTCCACTTCCAGAACAGCAATTCACAAATAATTTACTCACCCGCTTGTCATCCAAGATGTTCATGTCTTTCTGTCTTCAGTCGTAAAGAAATTATGGTTTATGATGAAAGCATTTTAGGATTTTCCTTCATATAATGGACTTGATTGGTGCCCCGATTTTGAACTTCCAAAATGTAATTTAAATGCAGTTCAAAGGGCTCTAAACGATCCCAGCCGAGGAAGAAGGGTCTTATCTTGCGAAACGATTGAAAATTTGTATACTTTTTAAGCACAAAAGCTTGTGTAGCACAGGCTCTGGGATGGGCATTCACATACTATTGAATCACGTCGAAAGGTCATACGGAACTACAGACCCAGTGTTTACAAAGCGAACATGCAAAGACTAAGAAAGTGCAGGTAAGTCAAACGCTGTTTACAAACAAAAAGGTACAACGATGACAGACGATTCTGAAGTTGTAGGAGAAAATAAGATGGAGTTTTTCGCCATACTATACTTTTTAGCCGGAGTAGACAGACTATGAACTTGCACGTGATTCGTAGTAGTGGTGGGAAGTTCGGATCATTTTACTGACTCTGAGCTTTTGAGTCTCGTTCAGCAAAATGAACGAATCTTTTTTCGAGTCATTTCATTCGTTTCGTTCATTTTAGCAAAATATAATTAAAATGTTCCGTGTTACTTCCCTAACACATCTACTGCTTACACAAACGTTGATCACACTACAAACAAGACAAAACTATAATGCTATAAGAAACAGAAAAGATTAATTCATTGTTTACCTGGTTCTTTAGTCTGTGATTAGCTCACCTCACCTCTTATCTGACAAGTTTTCAGGTTCGAGTCGTTCATTCATCACGTGGCAGGTCCATAAGATGAACGAACGACTCGAAAAACCCGAAGACTCGAAACAGGTGAACTAATTCCAGTACAGAACCTAATGGGATGTTGTGCATGCGCTACTGAACGAATCACTCCCTGAGACGACTCGTTCTTCCAGAGTCTACACAAGCTTTTGTGCTTAAATTTTTATTTTTCTAACAAAAATGGCTGATCGTTTTGCTAGATAAGACCCTTCTTCCTCGGCTGGGATCGTTTAGAGCCCTTTAAATCTGCATTTAAACTACATTTTGGAAGTTCAAATTCGGGGCACCAATCAAGTCCATTATATAAAGAAAAATCCTGAAATGCTTTCCTCAAAAACTCATAATTTCTTTATGACTGAAGACAGAAAGACATGAACATCTTGGATGACAAGCTTGTTAATCAAATTAATATCACATTTGCAGTTGTGTTGATATTTGGAGAAAAACGTCACTCTTCATGTGATATTACTTCAAATGATATAAATATAAAAGACATATAAAAGTCATACGAAATGCCTCCTTATCATGAATTTTGGGGACATTATACATTAAACAGTAAATAATTTTCAGTCAGGTAGGTGAAATATTAGGCTAATATCTTAATTAATACTGCTTGTATGTATCTTTACCACCTATTAACTTTAGTTTGTCAAAATATTGTGCCCTTTCCTGCTTACTAAGTCCTTCTCTATGTGATTTAAAAGCTTCCACATGTCTTTTCCCTGGTTTAGACAGCATAAATTAGCAGAACTACATATTCAGTAGTACATTAACTGTGCAGTTCATGCTGTTGTTTACATGTGAGCATCGCCAATATGGCTGCGTATCCGGATAACTGACCAAATTGTGCAAAGCCTTTATGTAATGTCAAATCGCATGTTCTTTAAAGAACAATGTACTTTATATATCGTAGATAATACATATCTCACATCCCTGATCTGAAGAACCTTTTCCTGCTATGAAGAATCATCTGTGCAATGGATGTTAAAGGTTGAAACCATCAATGCCAGGAAGTAATCCTTATTTTTAAGGATCTAATCACTGTTGTTAGCCAGTCTGATACTTCCAAGAGAGAACATGAGATATTTTTACTCCTGCCACATACTGGGAATCATTGGAATGAAGCGTGGCATGAATGCAACGGTTGGGGGATGGAAAGGTTGGCGGCATTTTTATGTGTGTGTGTGTGTGTGTGTGTGTGTGTCTATGTATATATAGCCTATATGTCTGTGTGTGTGTATGTGCATTCAGCAGCATTTAGTCACCTACCAGAAACATTCAGGAAGTGCTACGCTGTCTAAGAGAGATGCTGAAGTGTTCAGGCTGAAAGTGGAGTGGTGCACAGACACGTCGCTCTTGAGTGTGTGTGTGTTTGTGTGTTCACCCATGGATAAGTGATGAGTGGATGCTTTAATGTGACACAGGTGCATTCTGATGTATATCCACTGACTAAACCAAGAAAATCATTTTAAAAAGCAGCATAAATAGGATGACGTTGCTCTTTAGAGTTCACAGCTGTTTTGCTATCAGTTCTCTATCAGTTGCAGTGCTAACTTTTCCAGATCTTCCTTTCCTATAAGCTCCATAGTGCAGCGATGGTATCAGATGGTAATAGTTATGGTAAGAGTAACTATGGAATTGTTTGTTGGTTGTCTAAACAACTAGTCCGTTGACCAAATATAATTACATTGGGATAGGTTCAATGCACAACGTTTTTTGTACACGTTTGTTTGCACAAAATGCAGTTCATAGGCTCAAATAATTATATAATATTATTAAATTATAATTAAATTGATATCAAATATATATACTTACTAAAACTAAATTAATAACCCTAAAACTGAATTAAAGTATATAAGAAGAATAAGAAGGTAAATAACAAAAATAAATATTAATAATAATATTAAGAAGAAGGAGAATTTATTTGCATATTTTTTGCACAAAATGCAGCTCATAGGCCAAAATAATAATATAATGTTAGTAAAATATAATAAAAACTAATTAATATATTAGTACTTATTAAAACTAAATTAGTAAAACTGAATTTAAAATAAGTTAACGCTAAATAGAAATATTTTTTTAAAAAACAATGACTAAAAAAGACCAAAGCACATAGCAAAATTACTGAAACTTAAATTAATTTATATATATAAAATAGAAATAAAACAAATTTAATCAGAAAATATAAAATGCTAATTTAAAATATTAATGAATAATAACATAATACTGATATGTAATAAAGAAGGAAAATGAAAAAAATTATAATAATAAAAATTATTATTATTATTATATTTCTATAAAATGACTGAAATTTTTATATATTCTAAATTGATCAGTGTTTTAAACACCAGTAAGAACAATTATAAGATTGGACCAAAACTCCCTCCATTTTTCTTCTCCCTCCATCACTTCCCTCCCTTCTCTCTCGCTTTCTCTCCATCATTCAGAATGGCTGTGTGTCTATGAAGGCGGTGGGTCTGTGTTGGTGTAATCTTCTCCCCCTCTCCTCCCTTCTGCGCTCTTCATCCTTGCCCTGCAGAACACAGCTGGGAAAGCTTGATAAACAAGCCACGGCATCGTAACACTCACCCGCTCGTAGTCACACCAGTGTGCGTGTGTGAGAAAGAGCGAGACGGAAAGAAACTGAGAGCGGAGGGATGGAGAGGAGAGAATGCAGATGTAATGGATGAGAGGAGAGGGGGTGGGCCTTCAGAGCTTGAAGCGAGAGTGTTTGGGGGTTTGTGTGCGTGTGTGCTTGTTTGTTTGGGCATGCGTGTGCTCATTCATGTGAGAGTTGTGAGAGTGTGCGTCAAGTGCAGTGGTGTGAGCTCCGCTGACTCACACCATTATGCCACACATGTTCACACACATGCTGGAGACTTTGACTTCTGTTGTTTTATACTGACACTTCAATCACACCTGACAAGTCAGTGGTCGCCAAAACTGTTTGGTTACCAACACTCTTCCAAGCTTTATAATGGCAGTGAATGGCTGTTGAGATTTTGAAGCAAAATAAAGTGCGAGAGGGTGGCGTTCCAGCGTGGGAAGTAGGTGTAGCGTAAACTCCAGTGAGAAGTGATGAGCGTGGAAGCACAGAGGAAAGCAAAACTAAACACCGGGCATGAATTAGAAGTACTAAATGTGGATTAGTATAGAAAAATGTCAAAGGATTTCTATATTAGCCAAGAGGAGATTGGTTTTCCTTTGCTGTAAACAAAACTAGCATATTCTCACCAGAGCTTACGCTTATGACAGTTAGCAGAAGCTAGAGATTATGGTTTATAAAGTTGTCAATATAGATATTTTTTTTTACATAATTGCACCGATTCACTTCAAAAGGCCTTTATTCACTCCCCGGATCTGCGTGGAGTACTTTTTATGATGGATGGATGCACTTTATTGGACTTTAAAATCTCAACACCCATTCACTGTCATTATAAAGCTTGGAAGGGCCAGGACATTTTTAAATGTAACTCTTTTTGTATTTATCTGAATAAAGAAAGTCATATACACCTAGGATGGCTTGAGGGCGAGAAGTACATTACGCGGTAATTTTCATTTTTGGGTGAACTATCCCTACGTTTTTTGTATTTCAGATATATTTTAGTCAACGAAAATTAGTTTTAGTTTTATATAACAGTAACAACACTGTTGTAAATATTAAAATATTCACTGTTTCAATAGTATAGCCACAAAAATGTTACAATGTTACACTGCCAGTCAAAAGTTTTTGAACAGTAAGATTTTTAATGTTTTTTAAAGACATAATTTCCACTTACCAAGCCTGCATTTATTTGATCAAAAACAGTAAAATGTTGAAATGTTTTTACTATTTAAAATAACTGTTTTCTATATGAATATATTTTAAAATGTAATTTATACATGTGATCAAAGCTAATTTTTCAGCATCATTACTCCAGTTTTCAGTGTCACATGATCCTTCAGAAATCAGTTTAATATGCTGATTTTGCTGTTCAAGAAACATTCATTATTATTGTTATCAATATTTAATATAATTTTATAAACAATATTTTTTTTCAGGATTCTTTGATGAATAGAAAGCATTTATCTGAAATAAAAAGCTTTTGTAACATTATACACTATATCATTCAAAAGCTTGGAGTCAGTATTTTTTTTATCGAAATTAATTCTCTTATTAGCAAGGACACTTTAAGTTGATGAAAAGTGATGATAAAAGGTTATAAAAGATGGTCATAAAAGGGTTCTGTTTCAGATAAATGCTGTTCTTCACTTTCTATTCATCAAAGAAACCTGAAAAAATTCTGCTGTTTTCCACATAATTCTAATAATACAAATTTTTTGAGCAGCAAATCAGAATATTATAATGATTTCTGAAGGATCATGTGACTGGAGTAATAAACCTAAAAATTCAGCTTTGAATTCACAGGAATAAATTAGATTTTAAAATATATTCAAATAAAAAACAGTTATTTTAAATTAAAAAAAAATATTTTACAATTTTACTGTTCTTGCTGCACATTGGATCAAATACATGCAGGCTTGGTAAGCAGAAGACAATCTAGTAAAGTAAGTGTTAACGTTTTAAAAAATCACCAAAAAGTTATGAACTTAATTTCATGACAACATAATGCCTAAACACCTAAAGTGACCATTAAATAACATGAACAAATTAACAGCTCAAATAAAACACAAGTTTTAGCAGAAAAATGAAAGTGCTTTTAATTTATTTATAAGCCTCACATTTCTCTGTTTAAATCCTCCAAAAATTGTCCTCATTTCCTTTCATTGTAAGCTCCTCATATAACCTCCTTTTTATTTGAAGGGACATTATTTTTGGTGTTAATCAAAATGAAACCACAAATGCTGTTGATTAAGCTTAACCCTTATTAAGACCCTTATTAATTCACACATTTGGTAGCCTGCAATTTAGACAAAACCTGACCCACATACACACACACCAAAGTGAGCCACATTAGGATGAGTTCCTCTGCTTTAATTACTGCAGATGAGATAAGTGAGTAAGTGGCAGTAGCTTAAGCAGGAACAGATTGGACCATCATCATTATGACTCACCTGCCCCTTCCAGGTCTTGACTCGGTCCCACATTATCTAGTGCAATCACTGTAGTACAGTTATGTGACCGGCCAACACTTACTGACTTGGTTTTTTATGTCTAAATTAGTTGCAATTGTAATGCAAACAGTCCTCTACAAACCTATCACTTTGACTGTGTAATTGCTCATTCAAGTGGATGCGTTTTTTTTTTCAGGCTCATCTTAGTGCTGCCACCAGATGGCGCTAATTGCTTCATTTTCATTGCAAGTTATCACAGCCACTATTACATAATCATCCTCTTACACATTAATATACATGCTAGTCTAAGTGGCAGAAGGACAAAACGTTTACTGGTTATGAATTAGACTGTTTACCTAGAAATGTTAATGTTATGTTAATTATTATATTTTCTTATGCTAGTACTGTTACTTATTTAACAAATATTACTTTGTTGCTTTGAATGGCAACTGTTTAAATGTTACGGTCTCTTAAATTGTTACAGTGTGAGTTCAAAAGCACCTAAAAGCATTTATACTCTTTTTACTTGTTCATTTTTGTATTTTGTATGTGCACAGTGTATGTGTATGATGGACGTTCCATTTACAGGCTAGTGTTTCCTAAATAAAGCAGATGAGGGCAGCAGAGGGGCTAATTTAAAGTGACAGTCACCTGGTTTGAAAGTAATGACAACCTCAGAATATATATATATCCAGACATGTCCAGACTGTAAATCTTGGGAAAATCAGGGCCAAAGTCGTGCAGTATATTCCAGCCTTTATACTTGCTGTAGCCCCTTTCTAGCGACCCCCATTACTGTGAGCTCAGTGTTGAAGCCACATTCAAAACAAATTAGCGGTTCTCTGATGAGCATCATTGCGCCGTCGATGCAGGGCCACTTCTTCTGCCGTGCTCTACCGATTCACATAAATGAGAAATTGGATTCCCTGAGTCTCTCAGGCTAAGACCACTGGGTTTAAATAAATACTTCCCTCTGTAACTCAATACTAACCACAGGAGAAATTAATTTCAAGCACGGTTTCAAAGGGCTTTTCCTCTGTCTGATACAGTCAGCTGTGAAATATGAATGCTGTATGATCTAAAGCTCTAACAATTAAGTACCAGCCTGTGATTGCAGGCAACAAAAATGTATTCATTTTTAAAGATTTTCTTTAGTTAGATGCACTTTCATGAAAAAAAACTAAATTAAAAAAATCACGAAAAATGATAATGCGTTTGATAATGCCAATTATGTCATAATAGCAATGTTTTTTAGTATATGAGAATTTTAATAAAAAAAACCCTATTTGATTCCTTTTTTTTTTTTTTATAAATTCAGTTAAATTCATATAGGCTAAAATTAGCAGATTCCATAAATATTATCATAAATGATGATGATATAACAAACAAACAATAAATAAATAAATGTTCTTATAGGAGGAAAATACAAAGTGGAATTTTCCTAATTAAAAAAAAAAATGTATGAGACTTCTTCTTTTTTTTTTTTTTTTTTTTTTTTTTAATTTAAACATGTATGTGATGGAATATTTAGATTTTTTCTGTTTTGTCTGATAATAGCAAAGATGTCATAATAATTTTTTTTAGTATTTGAGAATTTTAATAAAACAAAAAAGATTTCTGAATATTTTATTTTTTAAATAAATTCAGTTAAATTCATATAAAGCCATTTTACCAGTTGTGTTAGCAAATTCAAGAACTTTCAGTCCATAAACTGGAAAAAAATGTTTTTATTACCAAAATAAATAAATAAATAAATAAATCTTAGCTGTTTTTTTTTTTTTTGTTTTTTTTTTTTTTTTTTGATAATGGCAATGATGTCATTAAAAAGGTTTTTTATTTGAGAATTTTAATTAAAAACATTTTTTTAATTTTTAAAAATGTTCAGTTAAATTCATATAAAGTTAATTTACCAGTTGTGTTAGCAAATTCAAGAACTTTCAGTCCATAAACTGGAAAAAGAATAAAAAGTACCAAAAATAAATAAATTAATAAATAAATCTCAGGGAAAAATGCTAAGTAGAGTTTTCCTGATTTAATAAAAAAATTGTATGAGACCTTTTCAAATTCTTTTCTAAAAACAAAATATGTATTTTATGTGATGAATATTGGTATTTTTGCTGTTTTGTTTGATAATGGCAATGATGTCATAAAAAAAGTTTTTTTTTTTTTATTTTGAGAATTTTAATTAAAAACATTTTTTTAATTTTTCAAAAAGTTCAGTTAAACTCATATAAAGTTAATTTACCAGTTGTGTTAGCAAGTTCAAGAACTTTTAGTCCATAAACTGGAAAAAATGTAATTATCAAAAAAATAATAATATCAATTATTATTATTATTATTATTATTATTATGTGATTAATATTTGGATTTTGCTGTTTTGTTTGATAATGGCAATGATGTTATAATGATGATTTTTTTTTTTTGTATTTGGGAATTAAAAAAAAAAAAAAAAAAAAAAAAAAAAACCATTCTCTTAATTTTTTCAAAAGTTCAGTTAAATTCATATAAAATTAATTGGTAAATTTAAGCTAATTATAATTATGTTGTGTTGGCAAATTCAAGAACTTTCAGTCCATAAACTGGAAAAAAATGGAGTGATTCAGTGCGGCCTGTTAATGTCATAGATCAGTGTAGAGACCTTCCATTCTAATCAAATGCTACTGTTTTTGTCTATGATTTACTGTACACTAAAATAACAGCAGTTTTATATCCGTTCCAGCGTGTAGCATCTCTCCCAGTGGGAGGATTTTCTGTGTCTCTGCAATACATTTCAGTGACATGGATCATTGTCAGCGTACAATGCACTTATTGCAGCGTTCTGTCCTGTTGCTTTCTGGGAATATGTGTGAGTGTGGATATCTGTGCCTGTGTGTGTGAGTCAAGGAAGTATCTGAAGTTGTTTAGCAGCCCTGGTTCTGGTGCAGCTCAAGTTCCAGTGAGGCTGAAAGATCGAAACATCAGTAAAGGATTGTGGGAGCAGTTCACAATGATACTGTGGCGTAGGTGGCTTTGAAGACGCACATACTGTATCTTTCATTGTTCTTCATTGAAATTGTTTTTCTGATATACTGTAAGTCACAAACAGTACAGAAAAATGTAGACACCCTAAATGTAATATCAGATTAGATGTAACTTTGGTGTGGTTTGTTCTGTTTATTCATTATATTTAAAGGATGTCTTAAATAATAAAGCAGGTATTGGGTTCACTTAATATGTTTCATAATGGGTGTTTCCATAGAACTGTGTTTGTAACGCCATTATTTTAAAGAGGATAAATTTAAAAAACTGAACATTTCAAATTAAGTTTTAGTGTGCAGAGTGTCATAACAGCTAAAGCAGCTTACTATTAGCATGCTTGTTAACACACCACCACTAAATCATAAAAAATGGTCACCTCTCTAGTCTCTGGTCTCCAGTTGACAGTGCTCTAGTTAGAGACTTTATTGTATTTTTATTTTATTTTATTTAAAGACTAACAAAAAATGAAGTATTTCACATAATTATTGCCATATGACCTGAAAAGAATGTTTATTTTATTTTATTTTATTTTATTTTATTTTATGTTTTAAAGCAATTTCGAGACTTCCAAAAAGTAAGTGTTTCACATAATTATTGTCATATTACCTGAAAAGGATGTTATATTTATTTAGTTTTTATTTTATTTTATTTTTCAGCAATTTCAGGACTACTAAAAATAAATATTTCACATAATTGTTGCCCTATGACCTGAAAAGAATGTGTATTTTATTTTATTTTATTTTTTTTTTATTTTATTTTATTGTGTTTTTTTTTTTTTTTTTTTTTTTTTTTTTTATTTTATAATACAGCAATTTTAGGACTATCAAAAAAGTAAGTATTCCACATAGTTATTGCCACATGACCTAAAAAAAATGAAAATTTTACCATTTTTATTTGTTTTATTTTATTTTATTATTTTTTTTTTTTACAGCAATTTCAGACCTACCAAAAAATTAAGTATTTCACATAATTATTGCCATATGACCTTAAAGGAATGAAATACAAAATTTAAAATTTACCATTTTTATTTTATTTTATTTTATTTATTCTTTTTTTTTTACAGCAATTTCAGGACTAACAAAAAATTAAGTACTTCACATAAGTATTGCCATTTGACCTGAAATGAATGAAGTACAAAATTAAATGTTACCATTTTTTATTTTATTTTATTTTATTTTTTTATTTTTTTTACAGCAATGTCAGACCTACCAAAAAATTAAGTATTTCACATAACTATTGTCACATGACCTGAAATGAATGAAGTACAAAATTAAAATTCTACAATTTTTATTTTATTTTACAGCAATTTCAGGACTACCAAAAAATGTAATTTTATTTATTTATTTTTTTTTTTACCTTTCAAGGACTACGAAAAATTAACATATTTTACATAATGATTGCCACAGAAATGACCTGAAAAGAATGAACCATGTTACAGAACTTTATGTTGTCATCGTTTTGTGGATAAACACCAGAACTTATTATTGGGTTTTACCCACAACCTATTAAATTTTTATGCAGTAGAGAATCTGAGTTTCTCTAAGGATTTGAAGACCTATATAGTAAGCCACAGGCACATATTATTTGGCACCTACAGCGTTTACCTTCTATTTCTGTGGAAGCTCTTCATCTTGAAATTGAAGTGAGGCATTCCCCAAACCCCAGGTCACTCACCGCCTCCACTGAAGATAGAAGCATGACACAGTTTCTGTTTGACACAGTTTGAAGTCATCTCACTACTCTGTTGGTTAGAAACTGTGAGGACTGGAAATACTCTGGTGGGGAAAGACAAAGAGGGGACACCTCTCCTCATTACCAGCTCAACAGGTGCCATGCACATATGGGTCGCTGAGAGAGACGCATCCTTTCTACTGGCTGTCGAGCTCCCACGCATTGCTCACCTGTTTCCCATGGGTTTCTCACACCTGTCCATTAGATTCAGCTAAAGTCGAGTGTGATTCTACCACTGTCAGACACACTTTCATTTGATTGCATCAGCACAGGTTTGGACTCCTTGTGGTGAGTGGATAAATCCATCACAATAGGATCTCAGCTTTTGGACTGGATACTAAGTGGAGTCTTAAGGCCACACCGGGGAATCCTTAGACTTAAAACGCGTTGAACTATTTAAGGGAAAATCAAGGGAATATATTTTTTCGGTATGTGAAAACATACTGTAGCTTTCAGAGCTTAATTGATCTTACTGCCCAGTGAAAACAGCATTTATTGAACATGATTTCATGTATTTTTAGGTTTCTGCTATGATAAAACATCAATGTGTGAAATTCAGCAGCAGTTTTGGTATGTTGAGGTGTTCTAATGCACATCATGAGACTCTAATTCTTATTCCCATTACCTAAACATAAGCTTCATTGTCAACAGTTGTAGCTTTTCCAAGTTACTTTGGCATGATATGTGAGCAGGCATTTTGTGGTTAGCCTTGAGAAGGCATCATTGTGTTTTCCATAATGACAAGCCAGTGCTGTCTTATATTAAGAGCTGTTGCCTATGGCAATTAATCATGTTGTTTATTAGCAGGGCTGGCATTTTCCATACATCCAAAATAGGCATCTACATGACATCAACAATAAACTCTAAAACTATTATCTGCATGTCATTGGACAGTTTCATAACAACCATATAGTGCAGTGTTGCACACAGTTTGCTGCACTTTTACCAACCCTAATTTACAAGTAATTCTGAACACATTGGCTTTGAAACTTTAGAATCATCACAAAAGAGATTTTTTAGAAGTCTTAATGACAAAATACACAAAATGCCCATCCTGTTATGGACAAACACATAACAGCATATAAACGTGTGTATGTTATTAATATTTTAGGCTGTACTAATCGGTCAGGGGTGCGTTTCCCGTACAACGACGTAACTCGCTGATTAAAGGAGAAGTCCACTTCTAGAACAACAATTCACAAATAATGTGCTCACCCCCTTGTCATCCAAGATGTTCATGTCTTTCTGTCTTCAGTCGTAAAGAAATTATGGATTTTGAAGAAAACATTTCAGGATTTTTCTTCATATAATGGACTTGATTGGTGCCCCGATTTGCAGTTTAAATGCAGCTTCAAAGGGCTCTAAATGATCCCAGCTGAGGAAGAAGTGTCTTATCTAGCGAAACGATTAGTCTTTTTTTTTGTTGGAAAATAAAAATTTGTATACTTTTTAAGCACAAAAGCTTGTGTAGCACAGGCTCTGGGATGTGTGTTCATGATGCTACGTACTATCGAATCACGTTGAAAGGTCACGCGGAACTACCGACTCAGTGTTTACAAAGCGAACGCACAAAGACTAAGAAAGTGCAAGTAAGTCAAAGGCTGTTTACATACAAAAAGGTACAACAATGTCAGACAATTCTGAAGTTGTAGGAGAAAATAAAATGTAGTTTTTTGCCATACTCTACCTTTTTTAGCCGGAGTACACAGACGATGAACTTGGACGTGATTCGTAGTAGTGATGGGAGGTTCGGATCATTTTACCGACCTTTTAGTCTTGTTCAGCAAAATGAACGAATCTTTTATCGAGTCATTTTGTTCATTTTAGCAAAATATAATTAAAATGTTATGTGTTACTTTCCTGACACATCTACTGCTTACACAAACGTTGATCACACTACAAACAAGACAAAACTATAATGCTATAAGAAACAGAAAAGATTCATTCATTGTTTACCTGGGTCTTTAGTCTGTGATTAGCTCACCTCACCTCTTATCTGACAAGTTTTTGGGTTCGAGTCGTTCGTTTATCTTATGGGGCCATCATATGATAAACGAACGACTCGAACCCGAAAACTTGTCAGATAAGAGGTGAGGTGAGCTAATCATAGACCAAAGACCCAGGTAAACAATGAAAAACCCGAAGACTCGAAACAGGTGAACTAATTCCAGTACCGAACCTAATAGGATGTTGCGCATACGCAACTGAACGAATCACTCCCCGAGATGACTCGTTCTTTCCGAGTCACATTAAAGATTCGTTCAAAATGAACGAATCGTTCAAGAACGACTCATCACTAACTCGTAGCATTGTGGACGCACATCCCAGAGCCTGTGCTACACAAGCTTTTGTGCTTAAAAAGTACAGAAATTTTTATTTTACAAAAAAAACAGATCGTTTCGCTAGATAAGACCCTTCTTCCTCGGCTGGGATCGTTTAGAGCCTTTGAAGCTGCATTTAAACTACATTTTGGAAGTTCAAAATCAGGGCACCAGTCAAGTCCATTACATGGAGAAAAATCCTGAAATGTTTTCCTCAGAAACAATAATTTTTGAAAGTGAAGACAGAAAGACATGAACATCTTGGATGACAAGGGGGTGAGTAAATTATTTGTAAATTGTTGTTCTGAAGTGGACTTCTCCTTTAAGTCAGAATTGTGTGATATACAATTTTGAGTTATGAAGTTAGAATTAAAAAATATAAACTCGCAAATTTGACTTTTTCAGAATTTTTTTCTCAGAATTGTCTGAAATACACTCACAGTTGTGAGTTAAGTCAGAATTGTAAGTCAAAATTGGAAACTGTAGATATAAACAAATGATTTACACAAAAATTCATTCTGCTCATGCGTGAATGAGGCCCATTGTGTCCTTTAATCATATTTTATACAAATATTAAGCTAAAAGGTAAAGATAAAAGTAATCAGTAATTTACGAAAACTGTTGATTTTATCAAACTGTGATCTCTAAAACGTCATAACGGGATAAATATAACTAAAGAACATTTGGGAAAGTGCGAGATCAGCTGAATAACATTTAAACAATGAAATAACTTTTAAAAGAAATTCTAGGAAGTAAACCAATGTAAAATATATGTAGCAAATCTATATAGCTGAGACTATGTTGGTGATTATTACAAATGATCAAAATCGACATATGGTATAGACTGGAAAAATATTTATTTTACTGCATATTTATTTATTAAACATTTGTATCTTTTATCATTGCTGTCACTGCAGTGATATGTGCTATGGTTAAGAGGTGTTTTAGACACTCTGTTTTAATATTAAAAGCTTTAATCCATCCATTAACATAATTATTTGATATAAAATGCCTTGTGCACATATCAGTCCTTCCTATTGTTACCTGCATGTCAAAACATCGCTAACTTCTCGTCTTACCTGTGGTAAAATCACTGTGCCGCACAATTTTTCTTATTTAAATGCAAAACTATAGTAGCCTACTTAGTCTCCAGTATAGCAGATGACTACATTGGGAAGTGATTTGTTGTTCGGAAGACCCTCTGTGTTCAGGCATGTGTGTTTGTGACTGTAGATCAGCCCCCGTCCTCAGAGCAAAAGAGGGAGTGCAGGGTTATACTTATAGAGCCACACAGAAGCACCAACCCTCTCCTGAGCTCACATTCCCCCCTTCAGCATCCACACTACAAGACGAGCAGATAGAGCACAGAGACAAGAGGAGAAGACACATCTAATATGTTCTGAAGCTGGATATCTCTTTTGCTTTTAAATGTGTATGGTCATATTTGCTCCGGTAAGTCCTGGTTTTAGAATCTCTATATGTCTCGTAGCAGCCATCAGGTGGTACATAGTTATTTATTCATAGAGTTCAGCTGACTTCATATTAATAATATTCCATGGTGGTTTTTGTTATAAGATGTGGGTTTTTGTGAGTTTTGTGGTGCAGCTTCTTCAACAGCAGCAGTAAGGCTCCAGATCTCCCAACATCCCATTCATCAGAGACCTTTTAGGTGCTAACATTGCTCTCATCATTCGACTGAATCGTTCGGCATTCAGAATGAGTGAAATGTCTATTTCTGTTAGCTTATGAATGACTCATTATTCACAATCAATGAAATGTGGTGCAAAAAGGCGATTTGGTTTCCAGTGTTTCTCAAATAGTAGGTCATTGGACTCACACTGTATCTATGCCATTGTGAGCTTATTTAGGTTTACTAGAAACAAGAATTTCTGTAGTTGAATAGATTGTAGTGATCAGGTTGAGGAGGGTTACTGCATATCTGTCTTTATGTTACCATGGTGACATTCTGGCTACTAATTGTTGAAGGTATTATGTTTCTGAACCTGTATCCCAAATACACTTTTTAAGTAATAAGCTAAATTGTAAAACTAAGAAAAAATAGACTATTATAGGACTAAATATGTGAAAAAAAGTGCAGGCTTAGTAGTCCAAAATTAATATAATGTACTCCAGAAGAGCTTCTGGAGTCTGAGTAACTGGCCCTTAAATTTTAATTTTCCAACATTTTCTGAGCTGATTTAGTGTTAATCTGGTTAATAAAAGTTCTGTAAAACAGTGATATTGTGACAAATGATTACAATTTAAACTAGCTCTTTTCTTTTTTTAAATATATTTTAAAGTGTAATTTATGTTATGGCAAAACTGAGATTGTGTGTGTGTGTACCTGGTATTTATCATGTTATGGGGACCAAATGTCCCCACAAGTATAGTAATACCAGTAAATTTTGACCTTGTGGGGACATTTTTTAGGTCCCCATGAGAAAACAGGCTTATAAATCATGCAGAATAAGTTTTTTTCAGAAAGAAAAAGTGTGCACAGTCTCCTGTGAGGGCTAGATTTAGGTGTAGGGTAGGTGTAGGGTGATAGAAAATACGGTTTGTACAGTACAACAACCATTACGTCTATGGAATGTCCCCATAAAACATGGAAACGTGTGTGTGTGTGTGTGTGTGTGTGTGTGTGTGTGTGTGTGTGAACATTAGCAGTCATTACTCCAGTCTTCAGTGTCACATGATCCTTCAGAAATCATTCTTATGCTGATTCACTGCTCAAGAAACACTCATTATAACAATGCTGAAAGCAGTTCTATTTATTGTTATTTTTGTGGTAACTGTGTTCTTAGAAAGCTCAAAAGAACTGCGTTTATTTAAAGTAGAAAACTTTAGTAATATTATAAACAACTTTATTCTCACTTTTGATGAATTTAATAATTTAATGTGTCCTTCAAAAAAAAAAATTGTTTTGAACAATAGTATATATGCTATTTGTAGGCTGGTTTTCTTAAGAGGAACCCTGGTATTAAGACTTGCATGGCTCGATATAACGTAAATGATGTCTCTTCCTGAAATATGTAGTAGAAAACCCATGAAAAATGTATGTTATTTAAAAAATCCACATAGTTGTATACATATTTTGGACCATGGGGGGATGTGCGCCACCATTTTGATGATGTGAAAAGGTTGCACTCAGTGAGCTACTGGCATTACCTGTTGCTATTTTTACTGCAACACAACTCAGAAAATAAAATGTGACCCTGGACCACAAAACCAGTCTTAAGTAACATGGGTATATTTGTAGCAATAGCCAACAATAAACTGTATTGGTTAAAATGATCAATTTTTCTTTTATGCCAGAAATCATTAGGATATTAAGAATGTTCCATAAAATTTTTTTTGTAAATTTCCTACCATAAATAAATCGAAACATAATTTTTGATTAGTAATATGCATTGCTAAGAACTTCATTTGGACAACTTTAAAGGTGTTTTTCTCAATATTTTGATTGTTTTGCACCCTCAGATTCCAGATTGTCAAATAGCTGTATCTTGGCCAAACATACATTAATGAAAAGCTTATTTATTCAGCTTTCAGATGATGCATAAATCTCAATTTCAAAAAATTTACACTTGGTTTTGTGGTCCAGGGTCACAAATACTGATATGATGACCAAAGCTACTGAAATAGCTCAGAGGTGGCGATGGATATAAGCATAGGCGAATGTCGTACCATTGATTTTTCCCCACAAGGAGTCTAAATGTTCCCGGATATCAAGTGAAATCCACGCTAAGAAACTCCTTCAGCAGCTTCAGCGTCGTGAGAAGAGTCAACATATTTACATCCTGCCAGGATGGCATCTAGCGTTTCTTGTCTCTGCCGTTTGTAAGCTCTTTCAGTAGTTGTGGTCGACTAAAAGCCTCAAAGGCATCAGAGCTGAAGTGAAGAGAACAAAGACGCATGTCTTTAGGAAGTTTTATTCGTCCACAGGCATTTTCCCATTCTTTTCTCCTCTTTTTATCACTAGAAAAGAAGTGAAGACATATCGTTTCTCTTGTTGCCCTTCGACGGAAAATTACAACCAAAAACTGCACAATGTGGCATCGTATCAGTATTTTATTTTCAGAGTTGCGGTAAAAATAGCAACAGGTAGCGCCAGTAGCTCACAAAGTGCAACCATTTGATGTCATTGAAGTAATGGCACCCCTCGTAATCCAAAATAAGTACAAAGCGATGTGGATTTTTTTAAATAACATAAATCTTTCATGGGTTTTCCTCTACACATTTCAGTAAGAGACATAATTTATGTTATATTAAGCCATACAAGTCTTAATACCCACAGTTCCCTTTAAAAAATATATTAGCTGTTGCTCTGTTTGTTTGAGTGGCCTGACATAGAAACAATTAGTGGTGTGTTTGGGTGAGGAATGCCTGTTTGGCTGACCAGTGGCAGATTTGCAGAATATTTGAGGAAACCTGTCTGAAAACACGTATTTAAAAACAGTATTTTAACAATTTCTTTTGGTTTTAGTAGTGGAAAAAAATTACACATTCCACTTTTAAGTTTTAAGGAAAAAAATGTAGAATACTATTACAAAAAATAATAATAATAACATAAAAAAATGCATTTTGAGCACATCGATGCCCTTTCGTTCCTTCACTTGAATTTAGAATATATTCTCATCATTGATTTTTTTCAGGCTTTCAGTCTTGCATATCTGCAGAATGACTTGTATATGCGTTCACTGAGATGTATTACCTCCTACAGAGAGCCTATTCTCATATCAGTGTCACAGAAATGTGTTTTATGCCAGTCCGTTTAGCTCTCAGACAGCTTGAGCGTGTGCTTAATAAGGCTAGCCTTCACAATAGATCCATGGCCTAAATAAAAAGGGGTAATGGACGTATAAAGAGAAAAACAGTGAGAGAGAATGGGACAGAGGAGGGGGTATAGAGGTATCTGGAGAGGCTGTGTAAAAGTGAAAAATGTTAAATACAAGATAGAGGAGACATTAAAGACAGAGAACACCTCTTGGTGGGTATAATCACTATTATAAAAGTTGTTCAGGCATCATAGTTACCTCAGTGTTCACAAATATTATTTTGCAAATGTGCTTGACATCTCCAAATGAGAATTAATTACTTGTTTACAGTGGCTTGGACTTAATTGAAATGGATCAGTCTCACATTACTGGAGCTAATCCAGTATTTAAATAAAACAATCGTGATTAGAGCAGCTCTAATAGTTAGGAACTGTCCTTTTAAAGGGTTAGTTCACCCAAAAATGACAATTTTGTCATTAATTACTTACCCTCATGATGTTCCAAACCTGTAAGACCTTCGTTCATCTTCGGAACACAAATTAAGATATTTTTTGTTAAAATCCAAGAGCTTTCTGACCCTCTGTAGACAGCAATGCAACTGACACATTCAAGGCTCAGAAAGGTAGTAAAAAACATGTTTTCTGTAATGAGACTTATTAAAGTATTATCACATAAGAAAGTGTTCGTTATCTCAAAAGATATGTCAAGTCTGAAGTTAATTTAAAAATGTCATGTTAAATCTAGCAACAATGGTGTTATGAGAGATTAAATAATAAGCTTTGTCAATAAGCTCTTTGATGACTGGCTTGCGTGACAATGCATCATGTGAATTTTGAACTTTGGTGGAAGAGGCGATTGAGACATATATTGTGCGTTCGTGGCTATGGAAGGCCAAATGATTCAAAAATATGTGAAATTGATCATGTAAAATACACACGTTTCACGCATTAAATATGTGTAGTTTACCTGTGAAAAATCAACGCGCTAAATACGTGTTTTTTGTGCATATTTAACGTATTGATTTTTTGAAAAGCAAGGTTTGTTTACTGAAGCAAAGGAAGCAAAGTTTCCTGACTTTAGCAAAGGAAAACCAGTCTCCTCTTGGCATATATCGAAATCCTTTGTGTTTTGCTCTCTCCACTGCGCGTGCACATTTGTCACTTCTGAGGGCATGCATTTTTGAAGGCATGCACAACACCGACATCTTATGTCATCCGCCTGGAGCTGCTTCCGTGTAGCGCAAGCTAGTGATTATTACATTTTAAATATGGATATTTTTCATACAAAAACGATTCAGTACAGGAGGCCTTTATTCACCCCCTGGAGCCGTGTGAGACACTTCTTATTATAGATGGATGTGCTTTATTGGACTTGTTTTGGACTGATGAATGGAAACACCCATCCATTGCATGATAAAGCTTGAAGGAGCCAGAACTATTTTTAATATAACTCTGATTGCATTCGTCTGAAAGTAGGAAGTCATATACACCTAGCATGCCTTGAGGGTGAGTAAGAAATGGGTTAATTTTAATTTTTGGGTGAACTGACCCTTTAAATATGTGTTGTTTTTGCATGAAAAATCAAAGTTTTAAATATGCACAAACAACATGTATTTAGCGCGTTGATTTTTCACAAGTACACACATTTATTGTGTGAAATACACGTATTTAATATGTTGACGTGTTAAAATTCATGTTTTTGAAGGCCATTTGGCCTTCCATAGCCACCAACACGCAATATATATCTCAATTGCATCTTCCATGCAAGTTCAAAAATTACATGATGCATTGTCACGCAAGCCAATCGGCAAAGAGCTTATTGACAGAGCTTATTGTTTATGTTTATATTATGGATGGATGCATATACACCTAGGATGCCTTGAGGGTGAGTAAATAATGGGCTAATTTTCATTTTTGGGTGAACTAACCCCTTAACGCATTAAATACAAGTATTTTACGTGCTGTTAATGTGTTAAAATTCATGTTTCTGAACCATTTGGCCTTCCATAGGTGGCAATCGTGTTGCCCCGCACAGGTTTGCAATGACTTTGTGTGTAATCTACTTGTGGGAATAATTAATTTCGCTTTTGGTGTGAACTATGCATTGCAACACACAGAAGGCTTTTTCTTAAACAAATGAATCAAAACAAATGGCTTTATTGAATGACTCCTTGATTGACTTAAATACAGTCACTTCGGTTTCTGAATGAATCAGTGGTTTTGAAACAATAAGTTGAATGAATGTAAAGACTTGGCGCCACCTACTGACTTAACAATGTAACCTGCAGAAACCTGCATTTTCCACAAATTAATAGCCTATATTTTGAACTAATAACTTATATTTTCATAAATTGATGAGAGATGTCATAATAATAATTGTTGTGCATGTTATATCCCCTCAGCTTTTTGCCATCTTTGCATTTGCAACATGTGGAGGCTACTCTGGGCAACTGCGGGTTAGTGTGGACTGCATCAACAAGTCCGACAGCAACCTCAGTATTGGCATCAACTTTGCTTACCCATTCAGGTAAGGCTAATTTGAACCACCCCTGTGTATTCTCTGCAGAGCAATAGAGAGAGATAATTACCTGGCTTTAATTCAATTCTCTAATACGCAGGAGCATTTGATTATGTGCTAATGGTTTTATCTTTATATTCTCTGTGTGCCGTCAGTTACAAGATTTGTCTCTTGGCGAGCACAGTTGGATTCACTGTTTTAAATGGAAGCACAACTCACAGCATCAGAGCTCATTTTTTTAATTAATTGATTGTGCTAATTGGGCAGATGTTCAGGTTCAGTATCATACTCAGATATTGTTTCATTCACCATTGCTTTATACATGTCAAAGCTGATGATTTTATACACCTCTGTTGCTATTTTTATCATGCCATATTACATGCGCACATAGGCTAGAATCACACATCAGGACTTTCTTCATTGTTACCTACTGTGCTAACAGAGTTACATACATATGTTGTCAATTTAAACAACAGATAACAATAGAGTTCTGTAATGAATCACCACTATAGTTCTGTGTAGACTGGAAATGTTTTTGACAAACTGGAATTCTGTTTTAGTCTTAAATACTTGTGTCCAAGCTGCTGTTGTTGTTGCTGCTTTGACCTGAAAGGTCAAGCAAGATGCCCACAACAATGTGATGCTTTGAAGTAGCCCTCAGGTCTCACTGTATTCACTACAGCTGAGCTTCAGCTTCATCAAAAGGAGGGCAAGGCAGAAATAGACAGGAACTAAAGTCACCTTATGACAAAAACTATATATCCAGTGTTCTTTATGCTAGCCCTGATGCTGACACTGAAGAATAGCTTACCTAACTGCAAACTGTATAAAAAAAGTACCGTGTTTTTGCGCCTTACATGAAACAGGTTGAACCGGGTGGAATTTGACGTGCCGATGTGTGAGGGAAGGAGGCAAGAGCGGCTTTACCTGATCGGAGACTTTTCCTCCTCCGCCGAGTTCTTCGTCACCATTGCTGTCTTTTCTTTTCTGTACTCCCTGCTGGCCACTGTGGTCTACATCTTTTTTCAGAACAAGTACCGCGAAAACAACCGTGGACCTCTCATTGTGAGCCCTGGTGTTATTTTAGACAAGATAAATTACTGAATTTCTGTCAAAGCCTTGCTATGTTAGAGAAGATTACCCGAGAACCCGAGTATTAAGTCTTGTATGGCTTAATATAACAAATTATGTCTTTTATTGAAATACGTAATAGAAAACCCATGAAAGATTTGCATTATTTAAAAAAATCCACATCGTTTTATACATATTTTGGACTATGAACTATTAACCACATCAACTATCAACCAACAAAGGTTAAAATTTTCTTCCTTTTTATTTAGGACATATTCAAAGGTTGCAGCGTGGGAGCTAAAATAGAAAAAACATTCTCCATGAAATCTAACAATATGTCATTCTTTTTGCCATTAATTTGCATTAGAGACTTTTTCAAAATTTCCATTTCTGATAAAAATATATTGCACAAATTTCTGTTTATGAATATAATACTTACCTTGCAAAATGTAAAAGTTAACAACATAATCATTTTACTTTTGTGTAATAAGTACAAATAACATCTTTTAAAGATAGCATATAAATAACATTTCTTTGCAGAAATATAAAAGCACTAACATCTGGCCAAAATCTAAGAGACAAATCACAATTATAAAACAAGACTTCCTCATGTGTATTATGGAAACTCCATAAATGTCAATGTCCATAAATTTAGAAAGAGCTACTTACATGGGTACATTTTGTGAAGTATTTTGAAATGCATCTCTTTAACTTTATTCAAAATACAGAATTTGTAAGGATTTGACCATGTCATTTTCCAGAAATTTTTGCATTCCAAAATAATTTTCATTTAGGGTCCATTTTATGTTTTGATTGCAAAATTTGTATAATACTTTTATTATTTCAAGAGGAAGAAAATATTTAAATACCATCAACTTTTAATTCTGGAAATATCCTTTCATTGCTTCCAAAAGAGAAGTGATTATTTATTAGTTGTATCAACCCATTTGGAATAGCTTTATCCACTTGTTGAAATTCTTTAAAGGGGATGGGAAAGTTGTAAACATGCATGAAGTCTTCATAAGACAAAATGTTTCCACTCTCAGAACATATCCATAACAAAATATATATTTAAATCCTTTAAACCACCTGTGCAAAAATAACGATTAATTCTTAGAAGTAATGAGACAACTGCTCCATAAAAGCATTTTATGTGGAGAAAAGTTGTGATGAAAATAAATTATCCAAGCCAATAATACTTGCTGGTGGAATTTAGATCATTTAATAGGTAACTTTTCTAGAGTCAGAAGAAAGGATAACCCTCCAAGTTTTTGAAAGATACATTGTGGGATAAAAAACCAAATAGAATTAGCATTTTTTAGGCAATTTCTTAACCAATTAAGTTTAAAAGTATTGTTAATGTCAAATCAAGTGAAATCTGAGAAACACCTTCAGCAGCTGTGGCATCATGACAAGCGTCAGCATGTTTACATCCTGTCAGGATGGCATCTAGCGTTTCTTGTCTCTGCCGTTTGTAAGCTCTGTGATTGACTAAAAACCTCAAAGGCATCAGGGCTAAAGTAGAGAACAAAGACGCAGGCCTTTAGGAGGTTTTATACGTCCGCATTCATCCTCCTATAATTTTCTCCTCTTCTTATCTCTAGCAAAGCTGTGAAGACTTACATCATTTCTCTTGTTGCTCTTCGCCTGGAAATTACAACCAAAAGCCACACAATGTGGCAGCATATTAGTATTTTGTGTATTGTGAATTGTGTTGCAGTAAAAATAGCAACATGTAGCTCACAGAGTGCAGCTATTTCACATCATTGAAATAATGGTGCCCCACATAGACTAAAATACATATAAAACAATGTGGAATTTTTAAATAACATACATCCTTTTTAATGGTTTTTCTACTGCATATTTCAGTAAGAGACATCATTTAAGTTATATTAAGCCATAAGACTTAATACCCGGGGTTCCCTTTAAAATGTAGTCCTACTTAGCATACAGTAATTCATCCTTGCATGCAAATAATAGTAATTTAGTTTAGAGCTCAAGTGTGTAATTCTTTTAATGTTTAAATAGTTTTACTTTAAATCAGCAACAGAATTTGACCAGAAATACGCATAACACGCTTTCTTGATGTTCCCCAGGACTTCATAGTGACGGTGGTGTTCTCATTTATGTGGCTAGTGAGTTCATCTGCATGGGCGAAAGGACTTTCGGATGTAAAAGCGGCAACTGATCCAGATGAGGTGGTTTTGCTCATGTCTGCATGTAAGGTGCAGACCAACAAGTGCAGCTCCGTGTATGGACCCAGGTGGTCTGGCCTAAACACATCTGTGGTAAGACATGAGATACTGAGATTACACCATTCTAGCCATATACATTAGTTGTATATCGGTGTGTAATCTTTCATTTATAACACTTAAAGGGATAGTTCACCCAAAAATGAAAATTGTATCATTAATTACTCACCCTCATGTCATTCCAAACTCATAAGACCTTTGTTCATCTTCAGAACACAAATTAAGATATTTCTGAATAAATCCAAGAGCTTTCAGACCCTGCATAGACAACAACACAACTGATATGTTCAAGACCCAGAAAGGTAGTAAGGACATTATTAAAATAGTCCATGTGACATCAGTGGTTCAAATCATTCTAATGCGGTTTGGTGCTATATGGTAAATATATGATTAATATCTATATATATATATATATATGTATATATGTATATGTGACATCAGTGATTCAACTGTTCTTTTATGAAGCTACAAAAATACTTTTTGAGCGCAAAGAAAACAAAAATAACTACTTGATGCATCATCATACTCTCCTGAATGGGTGGCGGACACTGACATGGAAGAGAAAAAATGATTTAATAAAGTCGTTTTTTTTTGTTTTCTTTTGGCTCAGAAAATATTTTCGTAGCTTCATAAAATTACAGTTGAACCACTGATGTCACATATATATGGGTTGTTGACATGACATGGCATTTTCACTGTCCCACAAGATAAAAATAAATATAAATAATATTGTTGTTATTTAAAATGCTGGAAAAAATTATGTTAATTATAATTTCATAGGAAATAAATAACACTATATGAGTGAAAATAAGTGTCTAACAATGAAGATAAATCTCTTTGTTTTGGCTATTCGTCAACTACCCATATGTGTGTGTGTGTGTGTGTGTATATATAGAGAGAGAGAGAGAGAGAGAGAGAAGAATTATTTCTTGAGCACCAAAGCGCATTAGCATGATTTCTGAAGGCTCACATGATAAATGATAAAAAAAAAAACTTTAAATGTTAATTATAAATTGTAATTATAATATGCAATACTTAAAATGTAATCTTTAACACATTCAATAGTTTAATACATTTTAATAATACTTAAATATTTAATATTTTGTAGAACTGCTGAAGTTCTTTGTTTTTATTCATCAACTGTGTTCATCTTGTATTCATCAAGGTGTTTTGTCTACAGGTATTCGGTTATTTGAACTTCGTGCTGTGGGCTGGAAACATCTGGTTTGTGTTTAAAGAGACTGGATGGCACAAGGGAGGCGCAGCAAGGTACCCTGCATCGTCCTCAGAAAAACAAGCCACGGCCTTCAACCAGCAGGTCTACAACCAGGGAAGCTTTGATCAATCAGGAGGTGCTTTTACCGGAACGGGGGACTTCGCCCAATCAGAGTACAGCCAGGTGGGAAATTATGGTGGGCCCATCTCCTACACCAATCAGTAACACCCTCGGCCTCTTCATAATCCCCTAATACAAGGGACCCATTTCTAAAGGGCAAAGTTCAACACTGAGCACAAGAGAAGAAGGAAAAGATTAGTTTAACAGATTAAAATGCATCCTTTATTTCTGATTATATAAATAAATAAAGGCTTGTTTGTCCAGAATACTAATATGACAGGGATCCTCAGATGTATTATATGGTTTTTGACTTTACCTGCTTATAAATGTTACTGGAATATCACTGTTTACTGAACAAAGGTCATTACATCCAAATGTGAAACCTAATGCAATAGTTCTACTCTCCATCGGTTTTAATGGAGATCTGAAGGATTTAGGAAAAATGAAGAGTTTACCAAAGTGACATTACGTCACTATGACCAAACGTTTTTAGACACAGTCCATTTGTAATCTAAATAGTATTTCTGCTTCATTTGAAACTGAACCGGCTCTTTCCACAACTTTAAAATGATTCCTATTCATCAAATGCTTCATCAGAGGTTTTTCAGGTGTGTAGGCGCCCTTGAAGTCAACATGAATTAATGTTTGCAACCTATTTCACTTCCATAATGTGATATATTTGACATAATGGAGCCATAACGAATATGAAGTTGCTAAAACAGTAGCTTATTCAGTCATTGGCTAACACAATCCACTATTCATGGACAAAGGAAAGTCATTTCAGAGACGGAACAAGGTTACAAAGACAAACTTTTTTCAAAATGTTCTTTTAAATAACATTCAAAGATGAATCATCTATGAAATATGGAAGCCTGTTTCTGCCACTGAATAAAAAAAATAATAATAATTGCAACTTTTTATCTCACAATTACTTTTTTTTCACACAATTACGAGTTTACATATCACAATTCTGACCTTTTTTCTAAGAACTGCATGATACAAATTGGCAATTCTTACTTTTTACTTAGAATTGAGATATAAACTCGCAATACTGAGGCATAAACTTGCAATTCTGAGAAATAAAGTCAAAACTGTGTGATATAAACTTGCATCTGTGAGTTAAGTCAGAATTGTGAAATATAAACTTGCAATTCTGAGAATATAGTCTGTTTCCCCTGAAAATTTGACTTTATTACACCAAATTTGAGTTTATATTTCACAATTCTGGAAAAAAAAGTCAGAATTGTGAGATGTAAACTCCCATTTGCAACAAAAATGTCAGTTCTGACTTTATTTCTCACAATTGTGAGTTGGCGTCATGCAATTCTGAGAAAAAAGTTCAAAATTGAGTTTATATCTCACAAATATCACATAGTTCTGACTTTATTTCTCACAATTGAGAGATTATATCTCACAATTCTTAGAAAAAAGTCATAACTGCAAGTTTGTATCATGCAATTCTGAGGGAAAAAAGTCAGAATTCTGAGATAAAAAAGTTGCAATAACCTTTTTTTTTTATTCAGTGGTGGAAACAGGCTTCCATAGCAATAATAGCATGAATGTGCATTAAGAAAGTAAATTTGTTCTGTTTTGATTTCATGTTGACTTTTAAAGGTATAGTTCACCCAAAAATTAACATTTCCTGAAAATGTACTCATCCTCAGGCCATCCAAGATGTAGATGAGTCAGTTTGGAGAAATTTAGCATTATTTAGAAGTGAATGGGTGCCGTCACAAATCAGCTGACAAAAACATCACAAGTAACCCACACAACTTCAATCCATCAAGTAATGTCTTGGGAAACAAGCAAACCCATATTTTAGATAAATGTAACTTAAAACCGTTGATTCCAGCTAAAATATCCTCACTCTAAAAGTCGTCCCGTCTGAATCAAGAGAGAAATATGCACAGATCAAGCACTGTTTACAAATGAAAACAGTTTGAAACAAATACGTCAGTGGATTTTGATGTGATAGGAGATGGACTTGAGTTGTGTGGATTTCTTGTGGTTTATTGTGATGTTTTTATCAGCTGCTTGACGGGTGACGGCACCCATTCACTGCAGAGGATCCAATCGTGTACATTTTCAGAATAGTTTTATTTTCTGGTGAACTGTTCCTTCAAGTGTACCAGTCCTAATGGTAAACACCTAGATTAGGTGATGCAGGTGTTTGTAGTTTACAGTATATAAGAGAGATTTGTTTTCATTTGTTAGTATTGATGTTAAATGACTGTTTTTCGGGTTTCCCCAGAATAATGTCATGCTAGTGCTCGTTGGTTTGGTGTTTGCACTGCTGTGTTTCCACATTTATATGACTCCTTAATGTTTGCACTGTACTGATGAACTGCATGAAGTTGTGCCATATTAACGTTTTGTTTCAGTTTGTATTTCTCTTCTTACTAACAGGGTCATGTCATCTGTTCTGTGACCTTTATTATGATCACAAGGTGATTGAAATACAATCAACACTTAATTATCTTATCTTCTTCCTCATCTGTTACTTTTAAATGCATGAGGCTTTATTAACCACAAAGACTATAAAAAAACATTTCAGTACGTTAATGTTCTTGTTCTGATTGCTGTTGCATTTCAATGTGAATGGGTTTATGTCTTGATATACAGTATTTGCATTTTCGATCAGTGGGTGTGAATGCTTTGATGCATTTTGTGCAAAGCCAATAAAGATATTGTACATTCCTCTAGACTGAACGTACCGCAGTGTTTTCTGTTCGAGGACCCGTCATCGTATTGATGAATCCACAGTCCACAACAATGAATCAGCTGTTTCAATAATACAGAGTTATACAAAGGAATTTGATGACTATCTGACTCCCATTAAGTTAATAGACACAGTCAGTAATCAGATCTAAATTTATCAGGAGCAGACAATTGCTCAGACAGTGCAGTATACAAGTCTATTACAATCTCTTGTTTCTTTCTCATGGACCTTGCTTATGTAAGATTTGTGATGGCAGTCCTTATCTTCTCTTCCAGACAAGTTTATGTCTATACAGAAATTGACATTCAAAACTAAACCTATGCTGAGAATTATTCACCGGATAAGAAATTTGACAACTTGTGACTGTACAGTGTTATAAGGAAGAATTTTTTCAGATTTGTGAGTTTATATCTTGCAATTCTGACTTTATAACACGCAATTGTGAGTTACTAAGAATTGTGAGATATAAATTCGCAATTCTGAGAACATAGCAGTCTTTTTTCCCCTCAAAAAAAAAAATTTAATTGTGAGATATAAAATCATGATTGTGAGAAAAAAGTAAGAATTGTGAATTTTTATCTTACAATTCTGACGTTATTTCTCGCAATTTTGAGTTTATATCATGCAATTCTGAGAAAAAAAAAGTCATTAATTTCAAAAACAATTTTAAAGCCTAATGTTAATATTGACAGCTCTCAATTATACTGTAAGGCTGAATGGCTATAGTCAATGGTTAAATTATTTCATAGAGACATGAAAGTAGTTAAAAAAACAAGATCCCACTAAAAAGATCCCACTAAACAAATATTAAAAATTATACTGTCTTTATGTTGTTGTTGTTGTTGTTGTTGTGGAAGTCCACTTCCAGAACAAAGATTTACAAATAATTTACTCACTCCCTTGTCATCCAAGATGTTCATGTCTTTCTTTCTTCAGTCGTAAAGAAATTATGGTTTTTGAGGAAAACATTTCAGCATTTTTCTCCATATAATGGACTGATACTTCCAAAATGCAGTTTAAATGCAGCTTCAAACGATCCCAAATACGGTTGTAAACGATCCCAGCCGAGAAAGAAGGGTCTTATCTAGCGAAACGATCGTTTTGTTTTTTTTTCCATAAAAATAATACAATTTACATACTTTTTAATGTCAATGTCTTGTCTTACTCTCCCTGAACTCTGTTTTTTCCCAGTTCATGACAGTTAGGGTATGTCGAAAAACTCCCGTCTCATATTCTCCCTCAACTTCAGAATTGCCCTACATCGCTGTTTTACCTTTTTTGTTAAGGGTGTTTGATCTTCTTTGCATGTTCACTTTGCAAAGACTGGGTCGGTACTTCTGAAGCGATGTAGGATAAGTTTGAAATAATTTTTGCAGTTGAAAATACGATTGGAGTTTTTCGACATACCCTAACTGTCTTGAGCCAGAATACACAGAGTTTAGGCAGAGCAAGACAAGACAAGTGTTTGAGATTAAAAAGAATATAAATTGTATTATTTTTATGAAAAATCTAGTTTCGCTAGATAAGACGCTTCTTCCTCGGCTGGGATCATTTACAACCATTTGGGATCATTTGAAGCCGCATTTAAACTGCATTTAAAGTTCAAACTCGGGGCACCATATCAGTCCATTATATGGAGAAAAATACAGAAATGTTTAACTCAGAAAACATGATTCCTTCACGACTGAAGAAAGAAAAACGTGAACATCTTGGATGACAAGGGGGGATGTACATCTGCAAACTGTTGTTCTGGAAGTGGACTTCTCCTTTAAATAAAATGATCATGAATATCAGATCATTTGAGACATTTAAGACAAGGTTAGCTCAGGTTTCAAAATTTTAATTCCTAAAAATTATAAAAATTAAATTATATTTAATAATTTATAATATCGGCAAAAACAGCTTTTTACCTTGGAAAAATATATTTAAAGACATCTTGAAAATAAGATTTGCAATGCATAACTTTTCTTAAAAATGCTATTAAACTCAAACCCATATGAAACTAAAATAACAAGAACATTTCTAAGATCTCTATACATGTATTTAGAAATAGATTTTTAAAATCTTTTAGTGGACACTCTTATTGACCCCTATCAACTAGTAAAAAAGCGAATTGAGAAGTTTACTTGCCAAAGATGCAGTCTGCAACATTTCAAGCTCAGAAATGCGACTTATTCAGAGATACAACTGGCAAAGCTCAGATACTTCGCATCGTGTAATGTGAGTGTCATTGTTCATCAGGCTGCCTTAGTGGGTGAATGGATCACCAATAGCAGGCCATTCTGACCTAGTCCTGATCTAATGTTCCCGTGTTACAGCAGATTGGTTTGACTTCTTTTCATGTACACCTCAGTGCCGTTACCATAGCGATGGGAAGATGTGTCACGGCATGTTACGGTCGCTCTCAGGGAGACGAGCTCTGTCTTTCAGAAAGGAAGAATAGGACTACCTGGAGTTGCATTTACTGCTAGAAAAGTAGAGAGTGAAAGAAAAGAGTGTCTAGAGAAACGCTGGCACAAGATTAGTTTCGTGACCTCTGGGCGTTTAAATTAATTTCAAATAAATGTGACTACAAAAAGTCGTACAGCTTTAACACAATTCTATAAGCAATTCTATTTATCTCAGGATGCAAATGCAGATTTCATGAATGACTGGCACGTAGTGAAATGAGGAAAAAAATATCCACATTTCCATGCTTTTTCTGATTGGCCCATTATCACCGAAGCCCTTGGCCAATCAATGTCAAACAAGGGCATCCCTCAAGACAATGAGAGTGGTGTGCTGGGAAAGTTTTGTTTACTCAAACAGACAGAATTCTCCATGTTTATCTATCCGATCGGAGTCTGAGTCATCGGGCTCCCTTGTGTCTTCCGAGTGTTCCTGAGAGCTGATCTCCATTTCCTTGGGGCAAGGGGAATTTGGCTGCTGTAGACGTTTTAAATCAGGAACCCAATTAGAAGCACTGCAGCTGACTGCTGGGACTCCACTAGATTATTCATAGGATGTGGGAGAATGCGTAATACTCTACTGTTCGTCACATCTCGCTGTGTGCATTCAGAGCAGAACAGCTCAGCTGTAATTAGTCAGTGCCAATAATCAGATATCATACACAGGGGAAGCCTGTACCTGTGTTGAATTAACCAGATAATGGAGATTTGGCTCTTGACACTGGAGATGATTCAATATCGTGTGACGTGTGAGATAAACAATGTAAGTATATGAAAGCAAAGATAATCTCCATCTGTTATATATATAGTTTTTATATGTGTACAACTGTTGAGAACTGTGCTAGCTAACCATGTGCTGATTAGCATCTTTGAGCTAGGCCCAAAAGTATCTAAAATTGTCACTACTGAAACATGTCATCATTACAGTAGTGACAAAAGGACATTTTAGTACAGTTATGCAAATATTTAGTATTTTAGTATGTTTTAGTAGTGTTTTAGTATGCAAGTTAAAATTGTGTAATGTGATGTCGCTACCAAAGCATTAGTCACTACATGGGTTGTTGTGTCAAAAATAAAGTATATTGATTTATCAACTAAGATGCTATGATAGTGTTTGGTTTAATATATATTTCAAACTAATGAATACTTAAGTTTGAAATCAGTATGATTAACTTTTAGCTTTTCACAAAGAAAAATTAGATTCAAAATACAACAAATCTCATAAATCACACATGAAATATTGTTAAAATAGTAATTGTTATTGATTTACCTCTGAAAACATTTTAATAAAATAGCAAAAAAATATTTACAAGGTACATGTAAACAAAATCCTACCCGTCAATATAACTCTTCTTATTTAAATATATATATATATTACAGTGTTTCAGTAGTGACAAATTTGAGGAGTGGACAAATATTCCAAAATTTTCTAAAAAATACAATGAGAATGAACTGCACAAGTACTATATTCTATTAATTACAGAATTTTCTATCTTGGATATTATACAATTTTTTCATGATGTTTCAAACTCTGCCTTTGCACCAATTCTGTAGAATGGCATATACAATATATATAATTTGATTAATTTCATTATGTACAATATATATATATAATTTGATTAATTTCATTATTTTATATATAATGGATATGCATGTATATACACACGTTTTGTCTTAAAAATGCATCTTTTTATACATTTTTAATGGAAAACAATTAACCAACACAAATTTATATATATATATATATATATATATATACATATATATATGTATATATATATATGTATACATATATATATACATATGTATGTATATATATATATATATATACATATATATATGTATACATATATATATATACATATATATATACATATGTATGTATATATATATATATACATATACATATATATATATATATATATACGTATATATATATATATATATATATATATATATATATATATATATATGTATACATATATATATATATATATGTATATATATACATACACAAACTCATGAATATTAGTTTTGTAGTGTGATTATAATTATTTCTAACCAGTGATTCTGGTGTTCATGTAAATAATGTCCCAAAAAAAAAAAAGTATTAATAACTGAATGTCTAATTGAATCATGTCCAGTATACAATGCCCTCTATAAAATAATAATAATTATAAATAAATAATAGTAATAATTGATCCAGTTTTGTCTGTTTTTCCCTAATTTTTCCTAAAAATATAAGAAAATACACAAATTAATTAAAATCTAGTATACATCCCGATTCCCGAACTAGTCTTAAAATTCATTTTTCTTGCTTATTTTTCTTAAACGCATACAAAATCAGTGATTTGGAAGTGTAAAAGTCATTATGATGATGATACCGTATAACACATAATATGCCAAATGTGACCTTGTTTGTAACCTTTAAAATACTGCGGTGTTGCATAGACCCTTGATTTTATTAGCTTTGATTTAGATGGTAAATAAGGACATTTGTGATTTTTGTAAGTATCCTCTCATTCTTCAAGTGCAGTTGTGGTCATATTAGATTTGCTTTGTGGCAGAGAATATCATTTGAGGGCACAACACAAATGACCTTATAGTGCATGTTTTGTCTTTCAGTGTACAGCACTATACGCTGCTGATTAAAACACCCCCAAACTGTCAGAAAAGCCAGAATGACCTTTCCTATAACATTCTATTGGAATACAAAAAGCATGCAAAAAGTACAGTATATCTTTATATTAATAATTAGTTAGGCCTAAATTTATTTACACCATCTAAACTTGACCTTCAAGTTAAAACATGCAGTTTGCTTTTATATTTGCATTACTTCTGGTCGATAAAGTGACTCCACTCTACCCTTCTGTCTCTGAGTGTGAGCTCTGTGAATGACGACAGCGACCCAGCTCTTTCTCCACTTCACTCTTGGTCTGTACGTCACTGAAGACATCAGACTCATTCACACACTGCGCTTCAGAGTCCTCCTGCAAGATCTGCTCATGCTGACCTGACATTTATGAGGGAGATTTTGCAGTTCTGAGCATTTAACCCATGCCATCAATACTAAAAGTAGATTTTAATAAGTATTACTTAAACATTCAGGATAGATACAGTGGGAGTCTTGCCTCCCCTGAACCCGCTTAGTTTTAAAGTGTGCTGCGAGTTTGGTGGGGGGTAATTGAGAGTGAATGGGGGAAAGTAACGTAAGAGAAGGCAGTACCTCCATCGTGATATGATTGGATATAACTGGTTATGATCGGCTGTGATTGGTTCGTGCGATAAATCCCGCCTCTCGTGTTTGTGCGCGTTCTGGGATTGGGAATCAGACTGAATGATCAATGGCTAAAGGGAGGACTAATTTTAAAAAGTAAGTAAACAACTCACACACTTTGTAACTTAAAAATAAGACTTAAAATGGCATGAAAACATGATCTGTGGGAATTTTTAGTGAGTAATCAGCTTGGTGAAATTCAAAGTAAATCGCCCTGTCTGTGACAAATATTTTTTAATAAATTCAAAAAATAAAAAATAGTTAAAAGTTACCTATTAAAAACAACAGATGAAAATAAGTTTACAAATAAAATATATTGTTTAAATTGTCACTGCCTTGAGTTATAATTTTGGAATAAATGTAAAATGCTAAAAAAAAAAGAAAAAAAAAAAAAGAAAATTTGATTCATTCTTGGTTTCAATGTAAAAAAAAAAGGTTGTTTTTTTCTGACAGTGTAAGCAATTTTTATTTTAGATGTACATTTGATTTTAAAAACAACAACTTAACTTTGCCTCCTCATTTGAAAACACCACCGCTCACTAAAGACAGATTTTCTAAGGACACTTTTACTTCAAAGTCATGTAGTTTTTTTTTTTATTTTTTTTTTTAAATGCTTTATTAACAACAAATAGCATGTACAATGCCATATCTCACTGTTTAACAAAACACATTTCACATGCCTCAGAATAAAGGAACAAGAAAAGGAAAACAAAACTAAAAAAACTAAGGGTACATAAGCAGTTCACAGACAGATATATTTCTTACACAAATTTTACATTTCCATATGATATTACAATGAAATATTAATACAGAAATATACTTTGCAGATAAGCACCATTAAATAACTTTATTTTATGTAAAAATGTTAAGGGAGGAGCATATATTAATCGTTTTAACTGCTTTACTATTTTTAGATTTTGACATCACATCTATAAACATTTTAATCTCTTTTTCAAGGACTGTAAAAAGAGGTTTGCACTTTGTAAACTTGCATTTATGAATGTGAAATTTACATAAAAATAAAATAAAATGTATAATAAAACAAAAATTCTTTAAAGAGCGATCTTTAATATAATAACCCAAAATCGCATGTCTATAAGATAAGGAAAATGTTTTTAAAATATTATCAGCAATGAAAACTTTCACATTATTCCAAAGATGCTGGATATATTGACAGGACCAAAACAGATAAGACATTGTTTCATTCTTTTGTAGGTTAAACTCTATGGATTAATTTATATGAGATTTCCTTAGCCTTATTTGTAAGGAGAAAATTTTTAGGTAATGACCAAACTTGAGACCAATTTAAATTACTAAAGATATTGTTCCAGTAGAAAATAACAGAAGGCGAAGATATACTCTTATTTAAAAACATATAATGTTATAGTTATTAGGTTTAAACCCAGAGAGACAGATAGAGCCAACTGAGGTATGTTCAGGTCTAGGAGGACAGACCAAAATCATGTAGTTTCAGTGAGTCATGTTCAACATTGTAGCAACAGCGACATCTGCTGGTTTACAGGAAAGCATAAAATATATTTACTCAGGAACAAATTTCTTCCAGTGAAATACAGTAGTCAACATCTGAAGTGGATCAAAACCATCAAAATTGTCGTAAAACCAAAACAGTACCCATTCTTGTCTTAGGACGATTAACTTTTTTGATCCACTTCAAATGTTGACTACTATATTTTGCTTAGAAAGTGTGGTTGTGCCATCTTTCTTTAAAATAAATGCTTTGTGGTTTGATGTTTTGTTATATTTAGTAAAGTATTGCATAGGTGTTCAAACACATTTAGATTCACCATTAATTCAGCAAATTCAGCTTGAATCTCTCGTAAAAACACACTGTTAGGTGAACATTTTCATTTTTACGACATTAACAGGCATAAAATTCCATAGTTTATTTTTTATGTTGTATCTTCATACTAATTCATTTGGGTCTGAACATTTACCTTAAATAACATTTTAGAAATTATCATAACATTCCTTTTGAACGATGACAGTTAAGTCACAGTAAAAGTAATTTGAAAAAAAAAGCCTTTGGATTAAAAGGCACAATATATAATTACTAAGCATACAGTATTTCTTTAAAAGTCATCTTATGTCATGCTCACAAGTCCAAGCCTTCACCTAGAAGGGGAAATGTGATCAAATGAAACAACTTAGATTCCATTTGTAAAGAAATCACTTTAATTCTGTACATCACCAACATCACAAAAGAGACTAAAATGAATGTTTATGGGAAAAAACTAAACAAAAACAACAGGACAATAGGTACATCTTCAGAAAAACTGAAAAAAAAAAAAAAAAAAAAAAAGTTAGTCTAGTCTCCATTTTCCATTGGGCTCTCCTGGGCATCATCACTTTCCATCTTCTCATCATCTAAAAAAGATGAACAAACACAAATTTAGACCATGAAACAGGCAGATGATCACAACATGATCAGAATTAAAACTAATTGCTGGCAGTTCAGGACCAGTATATATATCAGTGTCCTCTACCCTTTATTCAGTAAAACTACTTACTCTCTAAAGTCTGTTGAAGTTCCTGAATGGTGGTGAGAAGGACGTGGAACTGCTTCTTACGAAGTTCCAACTGAACAATGGTTAAAAAAAAAGAAGAAGATCAGAGTAAATATTGGTGTATGTCTACAAAATCATCAAGAAATGCCACATTCCCTTACCTTGTCCTCCACATTCTCTTTGATGTGTGAAAGCTGCTGAAGCTCTTTGTCTAAAGCCTCAAGCTGCCTGCAGAAATAAGTTCACAAAAACACTTAATAGCTGGTGGGTCTGTATGAATCCCTGTTGTAGGGTGTCCCGTTTGTCATTAAATTAAATGTTAACACAGATGTGATTTGACCTAAACATGAATTTCAAACCTACTTTAAGGTCTCATGTCTGTCTGGATGTTGCTTGATAACTCTGGCCAAAGCATCATACTCTATAAATAAGAGGGAGAGCAGAAGTTAGTGATAAATCAAATAGAAAACAATAAAAGTACAAAACGTCAGGAGCTGTACTGAACCTTGACGGTTTTTTCGTATCCTTTTCGCTCTCTGGATTTCCTTTTTGCACTCTGCAATTTTGTCATGAGCTGATGTTATACTTTTCTCTGTATTGAAGAGAAGAAACAAGAATATTTGACTAAGTGACTGAGCAAATGGTAATGATAAAGTCACACCGACACATCAACCCGACGCCTTACCAATATCTGCATAGATTTCTTCATAATTCTCCATTTCTTTCAGGTTCATGTCGTACACAAGCAGGGTTTTCCCCATTGAGAATTCACACTGAGCCAAAGATGTCAACATCCTCTGATACTGTGAGAGCCTGTAGTGACAAAGACAAGCATGCAAGTCATTATACATAAGCCTATGGTAACTGATCAGTGGAATAAGGTACATAAAGAATTAGATTATAACAATAGTTTGAATTACCCTTCCTCTGGTGAGAAACTGGAATTGCACCATTTGGTAAAGCTCTTCATAAGCACATTAATGCGTCTGTCGTCTCCAGCTCCATCTCCATCGATAAGAAGACGCTTCCGAATAACCTCATCTGTGAAAGAAACACAGGTACCAGAAGTATTGCTGAAGCTAACACATTAAACCACACAAAAAAGTCATGCTTTAAATGTGTCACAGTAATTGTAGATCAAAGAAATCTTCCAAGAGAGTCTTGCAATTATCTTTTATTATTTTTAAAATAATGTAATGTTTTATATATATACATATACATACATACATACATACATATATATATATATATATACACACACACACACACACATATGTATATATATATATATATATATATAACATTACATGTAACGTTTTAAAAAATATATAATAAATATATATGTACTATATGTCCATATATATTGGACATAATTTATAATTTAGGGCTTTAGCAATTTATAAATATGTAACGTTTTAAAAAATATATATATGTACTTATATTTTTTAATATAAATATTCATTAAAAAAAAATATATATATATATATACACACACACACATATATTTTTACGTATATTTATATTAAAAAATATAAGTACGTATATATTTTTTAAAAACGTTACATATTTATAAATTGCTAAAGCCCTTCCAAACTCTTATTAATTCTAGTGGCATGTGTTTGCAAAAACCTGAAATAAGATTTTATACAATATTTTATGTGTCTTAGTGCATCAGTTTTAGCATATCACATGGCTAACTAGCTATGATTCCTCATATTAAACGCATTTTAAAAGAGTTCCTTTAGTCAACAAAAATATAGTGGGGCACCGTTGTAATAAATCACACTGTTTCGCCAAATAAACAGCAAATATAAACTAAATATATGTATATAAAAACAAAGAAATCCTTACCATCAGTGATGCTACCCATTCTCCAATAGGCTAACTGAACTATTCGAAAAACTTTATTGACATGCGCGTACAGACACACAGGGCTTCAGAGCCCCGCCTCTGTTGCGAAGCAAATGAGCCGAACCCGCCGACCCCACAGCACGAATCACAGCAATCTCCTAAACTGCAAGGTTTTGTTTCATCATTATTCAAGTCATTTAAAAGTTGTGGGATAATTAGTCTTTCAAACGTCTGAACTATTCGTGTGACTTTCAGAAATGCTGTATGGGTAGGCAGTTCAGTAGTTTTTGACAGTGGAGGGAAATCCGACTCCGATTTCCGAGAATCGATTCATTAGAACAGTTCGTTTTAAAGAACCGTTTCAAAAACGATTCAGCAATTCTTTTACGCCACGACATCATTAGTTTGTTGTAGCCATAATTCATCTTATAAAAAAAAACATATAACATGAAAGTCGTTAAACATAAATATAATATGCATTCGTATTAAAAAATATTACAATTTATTGACAAAGTTTGTTATGTTTGTCATGTTTTAGTATGTAGACCTCTTACTATCTGCTTGCTTACTCGACGGGTCTATATTACGAATTACGTTGACAATTTTCGGTTCAGAGTGTCGGTTGCACTTCGAATCGAATCGGTTTTGTGAAGCGGTTCAACTTACTCTCTGAAAGATTCGACTTTCCGCGAATCGGTTCATTCAAAACAGTTTATTTTAAAGATCCATTTCAAAACATCGATTCAGCCTTTCTTTTGCTCCGTAACATAAGGTCAATTTATTGTAGCCATGATTCAGCTCATAAAACATAAAGTAATTTAGAACATCAATAAAATGTAAAATGTAAAAACAGTTTTTGTCATGCAATTTGTAATCAGTAACGTTAACGGATTACGATTTGTAAGTAACACAGCTCTGCTCATAGGTTCTTGATTCATTACGAATTGGAACATATTCAAAAGATTCTCTGTTCAACGTTTCATTTGCACTGAGAGTCGAATCGATTTAGTGAACCGGTTCAACGTATTCGTTGAAAATATCCGGCTCCAAAGATTCACAAATCGCTACAGCATATCCCAAAACGGCAAGGATTTTTCTCATTATTATATCGCCAAAGTAATTTTAAGTTGTGTGACCCTTTCAAGCTTTCGAACCACTTTTATGACTTCCTCTTTAAGTTCAGTAGTTTTTGACAATGGTTGTGGGTCCGCGAATCGGTTCATTCAAATCAGTTTATCGACTTTCAAAAAAAAAAAAAAAAAATGACGCAGCCTAACTTTTACTCCGTAGCATAAGTTTAAGTTTATTGTAGCCATAATTCAGCTCATGAAACATTAAGTAAATTAGAACTTCAAAAAAATATACACTTCCTTACATTAAAAACTCAAATCATAATCATTCACTCATTACGATTTGGACATTTGAAAGATTCTCTGTTGCACTGCGAATCGAATCCATTTAGTGAACCGGTTCAACGTATTCAGTGAAAAGATCCGACTCAAATGATTCACAAATCGCTACAGAAGATCCATAAACGGCAAGGTTTTTTTTTTCATTATTGTATCGCCAAAGTAATTTCAAAGTTGTGTCGGCTACCGAAAGTCGTCATAGTTGTGCAAAATCCGAGAGCAGTGAATGGGAGAATAAGCACAAATATATTTTTTGCATTCCCATTTTCTCAAATAGCAAAAGAAAAACTCCACGACTTTCAATCAAAGGAAAAAAATTGAGAAAGACTGACATCGGCAGTCAGAAGACAGAACAATGTTAAATTTACCTTTCCTCCCATAGATGCTCGCATAGTGTTAACTAGTTTTTGTAACTTGATTAAAATGTGATATAATACAAAGTATAGTGTTATAAATGTACATACACATTTTAAAAAAATAATAATAAAAAAAACTTTAAGGGATTTATGATGATGATGACCGTTGAAACGCGTCATCACAGGCTTGTGAAAAGGAATCGCGAATCGGTTCATTCAAATCAGTTTATTACCTTTCAATAAAATGTTTCAGCCTTACTTTTACTTGGTAACATAAGTTTACTGTAGCCATAATTCAACCAACATCAATAAAATATAGATTATTTTATAGTACTTACATTAAAAACTTTAAATAAACCTAATAAGTCACTCATTGGTTACTGACTCATTACGAATTGAACATATTTGAAAGGTTCTCTGTTCAACGTGTCGGTTACACTGCGAGTCGAGTCGATTTAGTGAACCGGTTCAACTTCAGTGAAAAGATCCGACTCACAGATCGCTAAACGGCAAGGTTTTTTCTCATTATTGTATCGCCAAAGTAATTTCAAAGTTGTGTCGGTTGCGTGTGGCTCGGATTAGTGTGTTTTTAGTTCTCCATACGTATGTAATAGCGTTACAGCGAAGTGCAGTAATAGGCTGTGTTTCAAAGCCCATTGAGCCGCCTACCTAGACAGCCAATTGGACCGCCGAGGGCGCGTCTGGCACGCTCGAAAAGCTGTTTTGAACGCGTCCCGATTGCGCAAATGACTCACAGAAACGCACTGGAGCGTTACAAGCGCGAGTACGACGCCCAGAAATGCTGTCTAGACAGGCAGCGCTTTCGTTTTTGACACACCACCATACTGTCCAGTGACAGGCGTACTCGGTGCATGCGTGCTGCTGGAGTCAGTCAGTGACGTTCTTGTCCCAGAATGCTGCCTGGTAAACAGACATGGAAGCACCTGGTGAAGACCTCCACAGTCACTGAGCACTGCACTCGCTCTTTGAACTGATCTTCATTTTCAAAACACCCTAAAGCCTGCGCCTTTGTTCTCTCTGGAGCTCAACCGGGACCTCTGAAGTCCAGGGCATTGGTAAGAGAACAATGATGACATCGAGATCAGCTGCTAATGTCTGTTCTGCCAGTTAGCCAGTTGCATGCTACAGCAGTGCCACCAATGGCTGGCTTCAGCTGCTCAGTTAGCGAGGAAGCTAAACCTGCTGCCGTCCCCCTCCCCCTCTGATGTGTGTAACATTTTATTTTGGTGACGTAATACTCAAGTTTACTTTGTTCGTTTCGCTCCACGACAAACCCGCTATGTTTAGTCCTTACAGAAAAGTTGTTGGAGGAGCCATTCTAATGGCTGGTGGATCTGGCCATTATTGCTTTCACTTTCCCAAGTGCACTTGCTCATTTGAAGTTGCCCACTGGATGCAAACAAGTGGACAGAGCTAGAAATGAATAGAGTCGTAAGAGGGGTTTTAATTAGTACACATTAGCATGAAACACTTTTAAAACTTCAAGGACATAACATTTTACAATGGCTCATGGCTCTCAAAGTTGAAAATAAACTTCACACAAAAGGGGAATCAATGAGGAGGGGAAAATTAGGGGTGTTTACAGCATCTGCTAACATTTCTTTTTATATAGATATAGATTATTATGTAGTTTTGTGATTTAGTTGTGCTCTTAAATGCTTTAAATCAAGTCATATGTGTCTGTTTTATATATGTATATATATATATATATATATATATATTATTTTCATTGATGTATGGTTTGTAAGGATAGGACAATGTTTGGTCGTGATACAATTATTTGAAAATCTGGAATCTGAGGGTGCAAAAAAATCGAAATATTGAGAAAATCGCCTTTAAAGTTGTCCAACTGAAGTTCTTAGCGATGCATATTACTAATCAAAAATTACATTTTGATATATTTACGGTAGGATGCAACATGATCTTTATTTAATATCCTAATGATTTTTGGCATAAAAGAAAATTTGATCATTTTGACCAATACAATGTATTGTTGGCTATTGCTACACATATCCCCATGTGACTTATGACTGGTTTTGTGGTTTAGAGTCACATAGATATATATACTGTTTCCTCAAATTATCTCCTCAAATATTAATTCAAAATTCTCATGTGTCGTGCTGTTTTCACTGTACTTTAACAATATTATAATAAACAAGCTTTGTATGCCATAGCTTCAGCTGTGCATGCTAAATATAGAATATTAATCATTTTAAAATTTAGCTCTATGCACTCTCTGTAAGGTTTTAACCAAGAGTGGGTGTTTGTGCTTGAAACTGAAACGCTTATATATTGACGTAGGTTGGTACGCAGACTGAAGAGGAAATCTTTGACACCACAAAGAACATCTCATCATAAGTCATAAAAAATCATACCAACACTTGCTGCGTAATTGATTTGTCACTTTCCGTTCAAACAACAGGCTAGTAGTCATTAACATCAGAATGATGCTGTCTATGTATATCTGTTAAAAAAATCTTTCATGGTGATTATCGTTTATGCAGATATGTATTGCACAGCATATGCTAGAAAGTCAAAACATTTTCACTGGTTCCTTATATCCCTGAGACGGATTATCAGGCTGTCAACTGAAGGGCTCTCAGATGGTTAGCCGGGGATAGTCGTTATTGGATTGGATTACACTGTAGCGACGGGCTCCTCCATAAGTAGATCGTGAGCTAGTAAAAAACTGTAGAGAAGAAAGCCACAGGCCTTAGGTCGTGAAGGCTCCTCTGTCAAAAAACAAAACGACTAATTCCCTAAACTGTGATTATTACACACTGAGTATTATCGTAAAGCTGCTAACATTCATCTGGGCCTTCATCTGTTTCCTTTCTGCAGATTCCCTCACCAGCTTGTGTGGCAGTCTGGAATCACCATAGCTGATGAGGATCTACTGACTTGACCAGTTTTGTTCCAATTTTTACTTTTGACAAGGTATGAAATAATGTCATGTTAAAAATGAAATAATTAACATAATTTATCAGTTCTAATAGCATATTAGATTCATTTTACAGTTTCTAAACTCTTATTTTTTTACTCCATTGTAGGTATTACTATATCTTTAAAGAAACAGTTGACCCACAATGAAAATTTGCTAAAGATGTACTCACACTCAGGCCATACAAATTTGTTTTTCATCAGAAAAGATGTGGAAAAATTAGGCTTGTTCACTTGCTTTCAAATGGATCATCTGCAGTGAATGGGTGGCATCTGAACAAGAGACTCCAGTCCAGTATTTAATTGTAAAGCAAAAAGCTGTGTGTTTGTAAGAAACAAATCCATCATTAATGTTTTAACTTTAAACTGTCGCTTCTGGGTGAAATTCCAGTCCGTATTTCATTACAGAGCCTAAAGTGCATCCCCTGTTGTCCTTTCACATTATAATCCAATTACATATTTGTTTAAAACTGTTTTGGACTGTTTTTGCTTGTAAAGGTGTTTGATCTGTGCATATTTCACTCCGTATTCAGGTGAATTTGACTGTGTATACACTGGCACAAAATATCAGATTTATTGCATGTGTAAACACAAAAATCAGCAAGAGATCTGAATTTTTCGCATTCGATCTGGGCTGATTCCGAATGTGGATTTTAATCGGATACAATCGCATTTTATCGGACCTACATCTAAACACACATATTTGATTCCCCTCAGAACTCACAATGCATGGGAAATACGTTTGCCCATAAAGATAGCATTACAATGCCGGTGTGCTGTATGCGCTTACATTTTTTTGAGGTGGAAACTTTATATAAACTTTATATAGCTGGATTTCAAATCCTGCCTCTAACTGTAGATAAAACAACAAATAAAAATTACCATTATTTTACAGTCTTTATCCGTTCAGTCAGATGTAATTGTCCATGCTGGAAAATAATAATGGCCACTTGGTGTGAATTATATGAATTATTTTAATAGCACAGCCATTCAAAACTCGAGTGTCTACCTTGTGCATAGTAAAGCAATCACTGACAATCATTTTGGGCGGGAATTAATGTAAACACAGATATTGGATACCAGTGCTTAAACTGAAGGTAAACAGGCGGGCCAAAAAACAGATGTGGTCAAATATCGGATCAGTGCATTAAGACTTGCAGTGTAAACAGCCATTTTCACAGGAGAAACTATATTATGGATAGAGGACTCACATTTTAGCTAGAAGCAACAGTTTAAAGTTAGAAACGTCTTAATGTTGGATTTGTTTCTTGCAAACACACTGCTTTTCAGTTCACAAGGTGTTAATTGGTGGACTGGAGTTTTGTCAATTACTTGTGGATGTTTTTATCAGCGGTCTAAACTCTCATTCTGACGGCACCCATTCACTGCAGAGGATCTACTGGTGAGCAAGTGATGCAATGCTAAATTTAAAATCTGTTCCAATAAGCAAACTATACATCTTGGATGGCCTGAAGGTGATTACATTTTCAGCAGATATTCATTTTTGGGTGAACTATTCCTTTAATGGGCTATTAATAGATTCATATTATAATACTGTAGTCTATTAAAAAAATACCTCCTAAGGACTAGAATACACTCAAGGAGGGAAAACAGAGTAAATTCTTTTAATCAAAACATTTTTGCAGAATTTGTTTTAATAAACCAGCTCTTGCATACCTTACCATCATGGCCTACGTTTAATATGAACACTTTAAATTAGGCAGTGATTCATAATTTGACTGCATAAAGCACAAATTCAGCTTGAAGCTGTCTTGCATCCGATTAAAACCTGTTTGCCTCTATTATCTGTTCTTATTCTAGATGAATTGGCCCAGACATATTTGATTGTATATCACATTCTTGCAAGTGGAGAAATGGCTAAGTATAGCCTAGAATTTATTTGCCAGTGCCTGTGCTCCAAAATGTGATTCATAACATGTGGCTGATCAGAGTACATTAATTTTAGAGCACGCAAAAGTGTGGAAATTGTTTTTTTTTTTTTGTACTTTGTAACAGTCTTTAACTATACATCTAACTTAAATGATCAAGTTTGTGAAGATGTGCAAAGTTTGGTAAAGAATTGCAGCAATGCAGGTTCGTGCAACTGGCTCAAACTGTTCTTTAGATAAATTACCGTGTTGGAAATCTCTCAGGTCTAGATACGCTTAATACCAGTGTGAGAAAACAATGCTCAGTGCATCAAATGATTAATCCATAGCTGTCATTAAAATAGCCTGCCAAATGCATTATTGTCTTAACCTCTTTAATTGTGAAAAGTGAACATTTGTTTTGCTCCTTGGATCGCTCATTGTAACAAACTGCATGCACTGAAAAAAAAAAAGCGAAAGTACTGTATGTGTCTTATTTCTGGTCACAATTGTAACCGGCAGGAAACTACAGAGTCGATTCATCAAGTTGCTGAGTAAGATGCATTAGAAAGTTGTGAACAACTATTATTTTGTATTTTATTGTACAATCAAGCACTTACGTGCAAAAGAGAATGATAATCCAAAAACAAAAGCTTTGATTTATACATTATTTAACTATTTATAATGTGAATCAGGCAGTCAAAATATGACTCTGGGTTTCCTTACTGGTCATGAGTGTGACCGCTGACATGTTTACATGCATCGTTTTATATGAAGAAAAAAAAAACAAAAAACTTTCAGTTCACCCAAAAATGTACTCACGTGATGTTGTTCCAAACCTGTATATATTAATTTCTTCTGTTGAACACAAAAAGAATGTAACCAAACCAGTTTTGAACAAACTATCCGTTTAATGATAGAAAAGTAAGAATAATATATAATTTAAAAATAAAATATGCAGCAGATATGGTAGTTGTACGTATATGAACTGTTCTGCGCACTTCCTTCCAGAGGGACGAACTGAAATGAAACAGCTCTCGTCTGCAAAAATGTTCACATGAAATCAACACAGTCTGCATTTTATTTATATTTGTTAACATTGCATAAAACACATAGACAAGAAACTCAAAAGACCATACATATTGCTCACAAACATTAGTAGTAGGATTACATTTGTTGTAGGTCAAACAAAGTCGTACAAAGGAGTTATGTTGTTGTTTTTTTTAAGAAAAAAAAAAATTTTCATGTAATTTGCCATGTAGTGGCCTGTTTTGTTTTTGTTGGCGTCAGTGTTAAGAGAATGGGGGAATTCCCAGGCCCATTGATTCACCTTTTTTTTTATTAAAACATACTAAGATACACGTTTTTAATATGTGTGACAGCATAACAAGGTGAACATTTCTCCCCACACGAAGGTGAAGCGCAATTTTCCTCAGTGTTTCTCACATTCGCTTCAGTGAAAGGAAGTTTTGAGGTCGTCTTTAAACTTTTATCTTCGTGATCCGCTCTTAACGTCTGTTTCGAGACACGCCGTCTCGTACAGCACGCATCGGGGGACGAAAGACGAGCGAATGTAATCGCTGAAGTGAATGAATCGCGTATTCGGCTCAATGTCATTCATTGAAGGAATCCGCTCGGCCACCTTAAGCGCTCACTGCTGTGTTGTTACATTGTAGCGGAAAGAATGTCGGAAAGGGCCGATGATGACGTCAGAGGGGAGCAGCAGCAGCAGCAGCGCAGAGCGGCCAGGCAGCTGAAGCAGCAGCCACAGTTCCAGCGGGGAGAAGCCTCCACAGCAATGGCGACTGTTGCGGAGCGCAGATCCCTGCCTAGTCCTGAAATAATGCTGGGACAGCCGTGGAGCAGCTGGGTTGATGCTGTGAAACTCTACGGGAGCGACGGTGAGTTGATCGGCCGCCGTCGGCCATTGCGTTTCAGCGGGCAGCCGCGTCAGAACGCGAGCGTTCGCCCGATTGCGTGCAGTTTTGAAATATTAAGAAACGCGAGAACAAGCCAGCAAGTGTAACTATTTATGTAACACGATCCAAATCGCTTCCTCAGGTACGGAATTGGAAGAAAGTTTGAAAGAGTGCGGGAAAAATCGCGAAGCCATGAGACTCTGCAGAGACGGTAAGTAGTGTTGCTTTCTCTGGTCAAAGGTGTGTTTTTGTTTTGGTGCTGTGTGCACACTTTTCACGCACCGGCTCACCGTGAAACAAGTGCAGCTGACTTTTGACAGTACTACCCCTCAAAAACTCTGCTTTCACGAGGGTTACAAGCGTTAAAACGCGCTCCTATATGCGTGTTTACATGACTGTTTTGTAGCAACATTAGTTACTGTACAGGTCTGGGTTGCGTGTTAGAACTTGTGAGTTTGAGTTGAATTATAAGCAAGTAACAGAAGTACAATACATGATATATATACATAACTGTCATGTTTGAAACGTCTTAAATGTGTTCAAACCCCTTTATGACATTTGAACAGAAACATTCAGGCTTAATATGTTTAGATAAGTTTATTGTAGTCACATATTTTATGCTAAACTAAGTGTTTGAATGTCAGAATGATGACATCTGAATCATATGTAGAATTATACATTGTTTATTACACCATTTCACAAACAGTGTATACACGTGTCAGATATGGTAGTTGTTTCTTTATGAACTATTTTATGCACTTCCTTTAAGAGGCACAAACTTAAATGAGACAGCTCTCGCCTTGTGACTATTTACACAAAAATGTTCACATGAAATCAACGCAGCCTGCAGTTTATTCATATTTGTTAAAATTGCATAAAACACATAGATGATGAACTCAAAAGACCATATGTACTGGTCACAAACATTATTACTAGTAGGATTACATTTGTTGTAGGGTCAAACAAAGTTATACAAAGGAGGTAAATTGTAATTTGCCATTACACAAACACTTGATTTTTATTGGTCAGTCACAGCATTCGGTTATCAAATTTGAGCCGTTGTTATATTAATTAAATTGCTTGCATTGCTTTCATCTCGCTTCTGACTTTTTTATTTTAGAGAGTGTGCAGACTTTTTTCGAGTGTTTGATATAAATAACCACTCATCTGGGAAAGTGTTCTGTATCTCTGCAAGTGCACTACTAAAATATATATATATTTAAATTAATGTATTTGCTTGTTTAAGTATCCTTGTAATAGAGGCAAATATAAACAGACAGGTTGAGATTTTTTTTTTTAGTATTAGCAGCTTCCTTTAGCTCTCATAATTTAGGCCCAGATCAATATTTCATAGGTATTTATTCATTATCGGTTAACTAGCTGCTTCACGTCAAAGTCCTGATCACCCTGTGTTTGTTTTGTGATAATTACCAGCCGAATGTATATTAGGTCTTAGATTTAAATGAATGTAACTGACTCATTGACTCAGCTGTATAATTTATTTTTTCTAATGGTCAAAGTAGATGCTTTTCTCAGCTAAACATGTGTAACTACCATGGTAGTAACTTAACAACGCAGATGACATTTTACAGTGGCTGTCACCCAAAACTGAAAATTCTGCCGTTAATTACTCACCTTCATGTCGTTCCAAACCTTCAAGACGTTAGTTTGTCTTCGAAACACAAATTAAGATATTTTAGGTCCAGAAAGATACCAAGAACATCGACAAAATAGTCCATGTGACATCAGTGGTTCAACTGTAATTTTATGAAGCTACGGGAATACTTTATGTTGAGCAATAAAGGTAAAATAACAACTTTATTTAACATTTCTTCTCCTCCATGTCACCTTAGCGCCATTTTAGAGAGTACCACGATGCATGCATGTGCTTTCCCCTTATTGATGTTCTTGGTACCTTTCTGGACCTTTAATGTAGTTGGACCCTTGCTGTCTGTGGAGAGTTTCATCAAAAATATCTTAATTTGTGTCCTGAAGACAAACAAAGGTATTACGGGTTTGGAACGACATGAGGGCGAGTAGTTAATGACAGAATTTTAATTTTTGGGTGAACTATCCCTTTAAATATATTACTTTTGAATCTCCTTGATTTAGCTCGTTCTAATCCGTAGCTTTTATTCTTAGGCTGGGTTCACACTAAAAGATTTTAAAAATCTTATAAGATCTTCAAAATGTGAGAGACCACAAACATGAGGACCAAAAATCCTAGATTTAACCGTTTTGCTCCTATGGTGTGTGGTGTGCCACGATGTGAAAGAGACAGCACACCACACACCATCAGATTTTCAGCCAGAGTCCGGCCTGTGAGCATGGGAAATCTCACAAAATCTCTCGAGACTTGAGCATAAACATCACACAACAGTTCTGTAAGAGCTTTATTTCAACGAGACAGTTTGTCTTTGCCTTATGTTTATTCATATTGGAATCAATTTTGACAGACAATATTATGGAAAAAGATTTGGTTAATACCTAATCAATATTTACTGTAATTACAAAAGGATTAAGGAAATATCATTCAAAATTATACACAGGATTTACCCAGCAAAATACTATTTGGAAAAATTTAAATCTGATATTGATTTAGTTGTTCGTTTTATGTCAGTTGCCCTGAAACAGTGGTACGTTTATTTTGGCATAGCCCTTTTGTAAAACTATTTTATTGTACAAAATATTGGTAATCATTTTGTTTTGTTATGGACATTTGTATTGTATTATTTATTCCCTGCAGAACAGCAAAGCACAGTTATGTCTACATAATACATTTTCTTCTTTTTTTAACATGTATAATTTCATATTCACCTATTCATATTCATAAGTTCTTCTGCAAATTTTTTTTTCTTTTTGGAAGGAAATGGAGCATTGTAATGATACTAACAAAAGGCAATTAAAACAGTGAAAGTTTGTAAATGCTTTAATATTTTTATACAAAAACTGTATTTGTATACCGCCCCTCTAGTGCATAATTGTTCATATCAGGTATAATGTTTGTCATATACATGTAATTTCATCTTGTTAAAAAAAAAACACTTGAGAATAAATATGATGGACGAGAGGCAGGAAGAAATTATGATAATAGTGCTTGGAATGATTTTGACAGAAAATTCACGAGAAAAAAAGAAAAAGCTTTGGGTGAAGTCGTCAATTGTCCATCTCTGCTGTCCAAATCATAGACCTATGGTCCAAATCCTTTTGTGTTGCGTCATGACTGCGTTGGTTATGCTTCTGTCTTCTGACAGTTTGCTTTCTGATTGGATATTGTTTCGTTTCACTTGATAATCCGCGCTTTCTTCCGATCGGGGTGCCTCCGACGTTCTTCCGAGCAGATTCAATCATTCTTAACACACCTCACACCACAGGTAAATCTGATAAGATAATCTTTAGAACCAACAAGATAATTGGACATTACCTAGGATTGTCTGAAGGGGAGAAATCTTGTGGTGTTTACCAGGCTTTAGTTGGCATACAGTTTGTAAACCTTTCATCGCCAGGCCTGTCTCTTGCTCTTTTTATGTTAGTTTAGGAAAGCGTGAGATACTGTACCTGTCAGGGCATTTATCTAACAGTGCATTTGCATCAACAAACAGTAGAGCTATCATGTGCACCGCTGCTCCACTGCACAATTTAGAGTCAATTGGCTACGTCTTGAAGGACCAAAGTCGTCGCATGGGAATCCGTCAGATTTGTCAACCTTAGGGTTACATAAGATGAAAACAGCACCTTTTTTTGCCTGTATGGACTGAAATCATTGCTGGGTTCACGTTGAGCTTTAATTAGTGTTTCTCTCTATTTAAATCCAGAATTCATTTTTAGAGGTCAGAGTAAAGCCGAAGCTCTGAGCACGTCTTTAAGATTTTAGTTTCAGTTTCAGATTTGTCTACGCCTGAAATATTTATGTGTGAGGATGTATTAAAAGCAGCGTTCGTTGTGATGCATATGTGGATGTTATTGCTTTAATGTCTTAGCATAGGAGCACCGCTCGTTATTGTATAATCAGGAAAGAGGTGTTTATCCTGGCCTGTAGGATGAAAGAATGGAAAGAAAATATCCTTAACACATTCAACGTCATAATGATTCATAATAGGACAGTTCACTTAAAAAGGAAAATTTGGTCTTTTATTCACTCTCATGTTGTTCCAAACCTCTGTTTTTTAAATGGTTTTAACCAAATCATTTTCATGGATGAAAAAGCTCAAATATTTCAAAATATCTTCTGTTGTACAGAAGAAAGAAAATCAAATAGGTCTGATACAGCATGAGGGTGAGTAAATGATAGCAGAATATTTTGGGGTGAACTGACATTTTAAAGCTTGTACAGCTCTTGGTGATCAGCTGAAACTGAAACAATGTTAAAAACATAGACAGACACATGGAAGAATATTAGGTGTGAAAAGTATTCTGATGTACTGAATAAAAAGCAAGCTTTTAAGTTTAAGTGTTTAACTAACAAATGAAACTTATCCAGCCAGTTGCAGAGAGTGATTTGCTCTTTTTCTTGTCAAAATTCTATGATCACCCTTTGAATAATAATTCATAATCAGCAATTGTGTGAGTATATGAATTTAAAATGCCCCAGTGAAAATTCACTTCAGTTTACCTGTTGTTGTACTTTAGTATTAGTTATTAAAGTGCCATAAAATGATTCTGGACTTGATAAGCTCCAGAATAGCTAATCACATGTTGATCATGACCGTGCAGCAAATAAAAAATGTTGCTCATGCTCTACAACCTAATGCTGAAAGAAAATTCTCACTCTGTGAGTGTAATTGTGTATCAGATAAATGTTGTCTGTAGTCACTAATCTAGCCAGCGTGCCAAATTCCTGTTCTTGACAATCTCTCACAAACTGCAAAACCACCCTGAGATTAATAAAAAGCCAACTTGGTTGAAAGTGTTTGATCATCTGGTCCAAAGTCGATGGAGGCCAGAGGCTGCGATTGGAATTTTTATTTAATTTTTTTTATCCATTTGTGACCTGCCAAGAAACAACGGTGGCGCATCACTGCCTTTGAGTCTTACTTGTAGTTTTGAGATTGTATTATAACAAAGATAGATATTGTATTGACTGTCTTTGTAGCATCATAAAGTTTATGTGTATCCGTACTTTAGATTCTGTTATATTTAAAACTGAATATTTAATAAATTCACGCACATAATAATTTGGGGTCGGTAAGATTTAAAAAAATGTTTTTTAAAAGAAGTATCTTACACTCACCAAGGCTACATTTATTTAGTTACAAATACAGTAAAAACAGCTATAATATATAAATAAACGGCTATAAAATAACTATTGTTAACAGGTAAAATATTTTTAATTTTATTCCTGTGATGCAAAGCTGAAAGCTTTTTTGTACTTTTTTTGATAAACATAAAGTTCAAAAGAACAACATTTATTTAAAAGAAAGATCTTTTGCAACATTGCAAATGGGTCAAAGATGAAAAAGTTTAAGCATAAAAGCAATAAGTGTATTACTGCTTTAAATTGTTGTTGTTTTTCCAAAAAAAAAAAAAAAAGTTTTTTTAAAAGTATTTGCATTTTTGTTTTTCTGAGCAAAAAATAAATATCATACATTTTTCCCTAATTTACAGAAGGCACCCACTGAAATGTCATTAAGTGTAACAATCTTGTCAGGTATATTTACAACAAAAATCAGTTTATACATTAAAAGATGAATTACTTTCACCCCAAATACTAATTAGTTGTAATTCTACATTTTTTAAAAAATTGCCACTATCTTAGGTTTTGCCCATTTGTCAATAAGAAATTTTTACTCATTTAAAACAATAAAATTTAATATGCTCCCTTATTTTTTTTTATATAGTTTAATGTACAAGTCAGAATAAGCATGTTTGAATTTTTACATAAATATTGTGTTACACTGAATGACAGTGTTTCTCCAAAAACATATTTGAAACCTTAAAAGTAGACACTTGAATTACATTTAATGTGCTTTCTATGGACCTTTGTAAATTTCTTTCTTAACGTCTTTGACCCGAATGTCTTTACTGTCACTTTTGATCGTATCACGTATCCTTGCTGAGCAAAAGCATTAATTTCTTTAAAAAAAAAAAAAATGTACTGACCCCAAAAATTTGACTTGTTGGATTTCGGATGGACAAGAAGTTTAGTTTTGTTTCGATGCTTGTTTTGGAAGGGGGTGTAAAACATTAATGGATTACCAGTTCTCATTTTCAGTGACTGAAGAGTGATTACCAAACCAAAACCACCTGAGCTTGGATGTGAGATTTCGTACCTCCAGAAACTGGTGTTCCTTCGTGAAACACTTTATTTCGCACTTGCACGACCGTTGTATGCTGATCAGTGAAAGGTGACTGAATGAAGAGATGTGTAGTGAGGATCTTGCAGCTCTTCATCAGGCGGGGAAGAGCGAGCGGGGAGGAGACGCAGACACACCAGGCGTGGAGTTAAACCTGCGAGTGTGTTCGTGCGCTGGGCTTCTAAGAGCTTCTCTACCTAGATCGTTTATCAATGACAATGAAAGGGATGGTCAAATTATCCGCTCACAGTCTCTCTCTCTCTCCCCGTCTCTCTCTCTCTCATCTTATCGCCATCTCTGTGTCTCTCTCGCTTTGTCACAATCTCTTTTTCTCTCCCTCTTTTCTCCTTCGTATCCATCGCTTCCGTCCGCATCTCCATTCTCTCTCGTTCAGCACACTGTGTCTGTCCTCCACTTCCTCTCAGACCTGAGACGCATGATTAGAAGACACTAGAATATCTGTGGTTTTCATGTCAAGTCAACCTGGCTCTGATGGAGTGAGCGTATCCTGCCTGCATCTCTTGATATGCTGTCATAAGCATGTTGTTGTCTAATGTTGGGATTGATATCCGGAGGAGCGCTAAGGCTCAGATTTGGTTTCGTTGTTACGCCGGAAAGCTCATTTGAAATTTTTTAAAGGACACCGTCCTCCTCGTGTTCTTTGAAATGGATGTTTCTCTGTTGGAGTCCCTCAAAGCTGTAGTTAAAAATATAGCATGTAACCTTTAAGGCTACTCCTGAAAATAGGTCCTTAGGCCTTATAAATCACTTTATGTGTTTGCATTTGTATGCTTTGAATGTGTGTGAGGTATGTTTGCTTTTTCTTGTTTAGGAGATTGCGCTTCTTGGTCAAGTGGTGACTTACTGACAATTTAAATATACCTTGCCAACTGAGATGACAGCGTCTGCATGTTGTGAATATTTCCTGAGGAAAAATATATATAAAGACAATTCTTAGTATATCATACCAGGAAAGGCAGGTATTTGTATGTATGCATCAGTCAACCATCATTGTTTGGTTGTTGTGTCGCATCTTTTATTTTAGAATCAGTTGTAAAATGTCAAATGAAATTAAGCATTTTTAAAGCTGATAAATCTGAATAAATAAGCTTTCTATTGATATATGATTTGTTAGGAGATGGGTTGTTTTTAGGACAATATTAGGCCGAGATACAACAATTTGAAAATCTAGAATCTGAGGGTGTAAAAAAATCGAAATATTGAGAAAATCGCCTTTAAAGTTGTCCAAATGAAGTTCTTAGCATTGCATATTATTAATGAAAAATTAAGTTTTGATGTATTCACAGTAGAAAATGTACAAAATATCTTCATGTAACATGATCTTTAATATTCTAATGATTTTTTGCATAAAAGAAAAATCTCTAATTTTGACCCAAACAATATATTGTTGACTATTGCTACAAACATACCTGTGCTACTTATGACTGGTTTTGTGGTCCAGGATCACATATGGAGTGTGTGTGTGTGTGTGTGTAATACTAGAATTTTTATTTATTTACTCATTTTAAATGCTTTTCTTAAGCAAGAGTACAATAAATTAATTAAAAGTGACAATAAAGACTTCTACATTGTAAGAAAAATATTTCTAAGAAATGCTTTTCTTTTGAACTCATGCATCAAAGAATTCTGAAAACAGTTTCCACAAAAATATTAATCATCTTAACTGTTTGATAAGATTGATAATAACAAATGTTTCTTGAGCACTAAATCAGCATATTAGAATGATTTCTAAAGGATCATGTGAAACTGAAGATTTAAGTAATGAATGTTTCAGCTTTGCCATTGCAAGGATAAATTACATTTAAAACATTAAAATAGAAAACAGTTGTTTTAAATTGTAAAAATAAATCACAATATTACCATTTATTGCTGATTTATTGATACTGTGCATAAGTCTTCGAAATCATAAAAAAATACTTTCAGTCCACAAACTTTTAAATGTTCACCACATTCTGATAAAATTGGCGGTTTTAGAGATCAAGCTGTTTTTAATTCATTTAATTAGTCATTCAGTTATTTTCACTGAACATTACTGAATTGTTGCAGTTATTACGATACAGCTTTGACATTTCAAGACAGATGCCGTTTAATTTCATTTGATCAATAATGGAATGCTAAATATCAGATGACAAGATTTAGGTTTGCAAACTGCTCACTTTGCATCAGGACAGCTGTGGATAAAAACTCTAGCTTTGGTTATCTACTTCTTGATGGTTGTCATTTGTGAATTCCTAAAGAGGCTGATTGGCGTTGATTACCGTGAGAGGAGCACAGGTACGCCCAGGTGACGCTAACGATTCGATGGCATCTTTTCAGGCACTGATGTTTTTTGGAGTGTCCTTGTGTCTCTGCTTGAAGGAGCTGCTGTGTAACGGCGGCCATAGCGCTGATCCTGTCCCCTCACTTAATCACTCACACTAATTAACCTCCTGGCTCTCAGACTAATGGACAGTTAGTGCTTCTCTGAGCTCCACATCAGCCTACAAAAGACTTCTGAATATAACGCTTGCTGCTCATTTACGCCTTCAGTTTATGTTTTTTATGAAGCGATTATAACGGGTGTTGCAGGTTATTAAGTGTGAAGATGTACTGCCAGTGCATCTGCTTTCAATATCTAACCTGGTGAAAGTAGGTAGGAGACAGGTTATTTGAGGAGAGAGATGGAGAAAAGTGGATTATTATGCAAGCCAAAATCAAAACACACGTTTACTGCATGTGCATCATGACTGCAAGGCCACAGTTGTGTCCCAAACATGCTCCCAGCAACATGGTGAATAACAGATCTTATAGTATTTTTAATGATTAGTTTACATGAGCACCACAAGTTAACATGCCATGGTTCAAACCGTAGCCTATTTTCAGTGTCATGATAAATAAATGCCAAGTTCTGTCATGAAACTCTAGATGGCGCAGGCTGATGGATCGTTAATGCAAACTGTTGATACTCACAGTGTTAAGATACTTGGCACAAGCTGATTGGTTCATATTGCATCCGCAGCCAATGAGCTTATTGTTTTAAATTGAAATGGCTGGTTACCATTCACTAGAGCTTTTCGCAGCATGCTTTCAAGGCTTCTCTGAACCCTCCACCTCCCCAGCTCCACCTGTATAGATCTGCTACAGGATATTATATGTCCTATTTGTGCAACAGCAGTATGCTTTATATGCTCACAGCACCGTATAGGAATCCAGTCATAAAAAACAGAATTTATAGTTTCACACGGAATGTCACGGTATTTAGTTTGGACTAATTAATCAAAGGTTGGTCATTACACTTAAATCAAATCGTGATATGGATTAGTATCTGTAAATATTAAGCCATAAAAAGACTAACTAAATATAAATCCTGCATGTTTTGCATGCCTCCCGGTCTGAATGAATGAATGAACGGCACAGAGGCTCAGTTTTGTTTACTACTCATACTGAAGTGGTTTCAGTGCTGCCGTCTCATTAAATGAGGACATAAATATACTTCATGAACGTTTCGCCATTTCATTTGAATGAAACTAGCGTCATATCATATACACATAGAAATTCATGCCAAAATAAAAGTTCGGTTTAACTTGAAGACATTGTGCCAGAAAAAAAATAAACCTTTATTTTTTATGAAGTAATTACACAATATTTTTTCCATGTTTTAATTTTAATAGTTAATCCCATTTATTTGCCATTAATCAATGTTTTATGCCTTCATTTGATAACCAGAAGATTTTAAATACACAAAAGAGAATTTCTGAGGGGAAAAAACATGTCGTTTCATGCATTTAAATAATTAGACATGCTAAAACATTAACAATAAAAAATAAAAAATTTAATTGAGCTCTAAACATGTCATTTTTGTTAAACTTTTAATAAATTGTATTTGCTAAATAAAGTTTCATGATTTTAATTAATTAGACATGCCTTTTTATTAATAAAATTTAATTTAATTTTAAATTTAAAATTTTAATTTTAATTTATCCATTAAAAAGGAGTCCAAAAAAATCAAAATGGAAAAAAAATTTAATTTGGGGAAAAAATAAAACGGAATTTAAGAAAAAATAAAACTGATTTATTAGAACCCTAAACAGCATTAACCAGCAGCAGCAGCATTTCAGCAGCATAAGCAGATCTGTTCCACCAAGACCAAATACATTAACATTGTCATATCCATTACCATGCAGAAATCTGCCGAGAGCTGTCATGATAGAACTGATCTCGTAGAATTTTTTTATTAGGTACCCTCAAACCTATATTTCACATTTTACAATTCACATTCTTAACACCATTGTGAAGAACTGACCTTAATGAATCTAAAAAAAAAAGGAAAACAAAAACTCACTTTTAGTGCCATGTCAAATAACTGACTTTGTAGCACTTTTCTGGTAGCACTTTGTTACAGTCCTGTTCTTCATGTAAATACTACGTACATATTATAGTAATTACTAGGTAATAACTAGGTACCAACCCTGAACCTACCTTCAAACCTAACCCTAACCTATATATAGTTGCCTTATATTACCAGAACATTCTTAGGTAGGTGCACTGTAAGTATGCATACTGTAAAATAAAGTGCAACCATTTTTCTTAATGAATGTTTTATAAAGGTGGACATGCACCTGAATAATATCTACAAGATCTCCTGCATGCCATGGATCACAAAAAGTGTTATTGTATGGTGGGAATAACAGATTTGATCTGTGTATTACAGTATGTTTATGTATAGTGTGATTTTGATGTTTATTTAATTAGTATTTTAAAGTGTTGTTAAAGAGGTCATTCAAAAATGAAAATTGTGGCTTTAATTGCTCACCCTCATGTCGTTTCAAACCCGTACGAGCTTTGTTCAACTTCACAACACACATGAAAGGAGAAGTCCACTTCCAGAACAACAATTCACAAATAATTTACTCACCCCCTTGTCATCCAAGATGTTCATGTCTTTCTGTCTTCAGTCGTAAAGAAATTATGGTTTTTGAGGAAAACATTTCAGGATTTTTCTCCATATAATAGACTTCACAGGTGCCCCTGATTTTGAACTTCCAAAACGCTTTCTTAAAAAAACATAATTTCTTTACGACTAAAGACAGAAAGACATGAACATCTTGGATGACAAGGGGGTAAATTATTTGTAAATTGTTGTTCTGGAAGTGGACTTCTCTTTTAAAATATTTTGATTAATTCTGAGAGCTCTCTGACCCTGCATAAACAGCAACGCAACTGACACATTCAAGGCCAAGAAAGGTAGTAAGAACTAGAGGTCGACCGATGTATCGGTTTTGCCGATTAATCGGCACCAATAGTTGATTGGCGGAACTATCGTTATCGGCAAAAATCCATGGCGATAGTTTTTTCTGGGTTGGTTCCATTGCTGGAGCAGCTGAGAATGTCGTCATTATACAGCAAAGTCCCTATAGTCTTTTGTTATACAGCAGGAGAGCGGCCTCTAGTGACGGAAAACACTGACAGCACATGCCACGCGTGACACTGCGCACGTTACAAGGCGGATTTAAAACACTGACAATGAAACAGTGTGCACAGTATACTGTAGTGCATGTTTTCATGTCATTATAAAGCGATGAATTTGTTGACTAGATGCTGCATTAGTGGAGAAAGGACAGCAGTATACTTTTGCCTGTTTGGTGATCAAATAAAGTCGGTGTGTGCGATACCGGATAGCTGCGAGTTCTTCTAGACGCAGCTCTGCACTTTTGCAGAGTGCATATTTTTATATTTTGAGTAGATAACCACAAGTGTTCTAGAATAGAAGCAGTTAAATTGTGAAAGTACACAATATCCATATGTATGCAATTTCAATACTGTGGCCTTTGTGTAGATATTTAAAGATGGCCATCTTTAGCTTGATTGTTGATGTAATGATAACACTTTACAATATGAGTCCATTTGTAACATTATAAAAGCTGTGGAATAGAAGTATTGTTCCTCGTTAGAGTGTTAATTTCAGCATTTACTGATATATTTTAAAAATTTTAGCTGCTTTTGTAAACATTAATGAACAATGAACTAACTGTAATGATCAATAAATAATTAATATTAATATTTTTATTCATTTACAAAGTATGGTTCAGTAGGCTACTTTTGTTTAAAGGTAGAGTGCTATTTGTTTTCCGTTCAGTATCCATTCAAAAAACTATCGGTCGATTAATCTGTATCGGCCAGGTTGGTCCAGCCTAGTTATCGGTATTGGTAAAATCCAGTATCGGTTGACCTCTAATATAAGCTATTCAAAACATCATTCAGTGTAAATTGGGATAATCGTAATTAATAATCGCAATTACAATTTCAAGGGAAAATTAAGCCTTGCTAAATAGCAGAGACTAAGAGTGATTTCTTTTTCTTTTTTTTTTTTTTTTTTTTTTATGTGCAGATATTTTTTCCACTGCTTTCATCTATTTTCAGTGCAGTTATTTGTGTGGTTTGGGTAGACTGTGTTCCACAAACTCTTGCTGTCAATTCAGGGCACTTTCTGAAAGTATGAATCTTGAAAGCCAAATGCCACCTACTATACGGCTCTCCTCAGCTTGCTTGTTTAAAATCTCTCGGCCTTGCAGATATTTCCCAACTTTACAACTGCCACTCTTAATCTGCAATCTTACTTTCTTTCTTCTCCTCGTTCTCCCACTCAATTACTCTTTTCCTCACTGGCTCTCCCACACACCTCTCTCGGTGGAGGACCCCCTCCCCAGGCAACCTTTGAAACGCTGGCGTGGTGGCTGGCTATCCCTTATCACTTATTTGTTTCCTTTCTTATGAAAACAGAGTAGCGCTGCTGCGGGCGACCCCCTGCACCACGTGAACTCGCCTAGACGCTTTTCCCAGAACGTCCCCAAAATGGCCTGGGTGGCCTCACCTGAACCAGGCTGTTGATAAACCAAATTGACAGCGTAGCGGACAGACACTGTTCATTAAGGCTGTGCGCTGTGGAAACAAGTGTGCTTAGGTGTTTTCTGTGTATGATCTGATGGCAGATTAGGAAGACTCCATTCAGGCTCCTTTCACTGGTTAGGTCAGATTCTGCATGCAGTTTACACTCGATTACACAGCAAGAAGTAATTTGTTTGTTCACAATGAAAGAGAAAGCTGCACAAGAACATGCAACCAGAAAAAAATGCTGTATAATACGCTGCCGTTCAAAAGATTGGGATCAGTACGATTTTTAATGTTTTTAAATAGTCTTTTTCCTCATCAAGGCTGCATTTATTTAATTAAAAATACAGAAATAAATGTAATATTGTGAAATATTATTCCAATTTAAAATAGTGTTGGTCTATTTTAATATATTCAAAATCGAATTTATTCCTGTGGTGCAAAGCTGAATTTTCAGCATCATTACTCCAGTCTTCAGTGTCATGATCCTTCAGAAATTATTCTAATATTCTGATTTATTATGAATGTTGGAAACAGTTGCTGCTTAATATTTTTTTAAACCTGTGATACTTTTTTTCAGGATTCTTTGATGAATAAAACATTAAAAAAAGAACAGGATTTATTTAAAATAGAAATCTTTTTTTAACAGTATGCACTACCGTTTAGAGTTTGGAGTCAGTAATTTCTTTCTTCTTTCTTTGAAAGAAATGAATACTTTTATTCAGCAAGGATGTGTTAAATTGATAAAAAGTAATAGTAAAGACTTACATTGTTAGAAAAGATTTCTATTTCGAATAAATGCTGTTCTTTTTTATTTATACGTTTTTATTTATTAAAGAATCCTGAAAAAAGTGTCACAGGTTGCAAAAAATATTAAGCAGCAACTGTTTCCAACATTCATAATAAATCAGAATATTAGAATAATTTCTGAAGACCGGAGTAATGGCTGATAAAAATTCAGCTTTGCATCACAAAAATAAATTATATTTTAAAGTATATTAAAGTAGAAAACTCTTATTTTAAATTGCAATAATATTTAATAATATATTTTTCTGTGAGTACAGTATAGTAATGTGCAGTGTGATTTTGATGTTTTATTTAATTAATATTTAAAGCCGTTGTTAAATGTACATTTAACAAGTTTAAGATTGTTTTTTTTTTATTTATAATTGTGAAATATTATTAACATTTTAAATATAGCTTTTTGTTTAAATATATTTTAACAATGTAATTTATTCCTGTGTTGCTGTAAAGATGAATTTTCAGCATCATTACTCCAGTCTTGCTCAAGACTGCTCAAGAAACATTTATTATGAGTATTTTTTTTTCAGGAGTCTTTGTTAAATAGAAAGTCCAAATGCACAGCATTTGCAAATGCAGATATATTTGCTGTCACTTTTGATCAATTAAATGCATCCTTGCATAGTATTATTTATAATAAAAAAATCTTGCTGACCCAAAACTTTTAAATGGTACTGTTATTAATACTTACAATACATTTAATCTATAAAACAAAATTTCTGCATTATTATGAAACATTTACAAATAGCTTTTCTTTGCTCAGTTGCACGTTAAACGTTTGAAATCATTAACTATAGTTTTTAAAGAATAATAAACGGTATTAGATGTTTATTTATTTGTAGGTTTGAGATGTGATTTATTTACATTTTTTAAATTTAAATGAACAAATTCAAAAATAAACTGTTGTAAATATGTTTGAAAAATGATTTGTCTTTTATTTTTTTTTGTAATGCAATTTTCTTTACATGTAAAGAGATTTTTAGCATTATAGATGGATTAGAGAAAAGCCAAATTGCATTGCATTGTAAGGTTTTTTCCAATGAGCTGATTAATAATATTGACTTGCAAGTGCATTGTTACATGCTGTGTCAGAAGAGCACAAAACATTTTGACCCGCTAATGAGTGTTTGCGTGTGTTTTCACAGACATGCCCATCTTCGGCCAATGTCCTGCCCAGGATGACTTCTACCTGGTCATGTGCAGCCACTGCAGTCAGGTAGTCAAACCCCAGGCCTTCCAAGCACACTACGGTAAGAACATCATCTGCTCTCCCTGCTGTCTTCAATGGAGGTGTTTAAGAAAAATCGTATCTCTCTCAAGGGAATTAAGACAGAAATCCCTCCCGCCCCCACCTCTGCTCTGCCTCAACTATCATAACATGAAGAGGGAAGAACACAAGCCTTTGATACCCACCGCCAGAGTTCTGTTTACTATCCTCAAGTTAATATTTGATGTGCTCTTTTTAGTCAGCACGTCTGTGCTGTTTTATCCAATCTAGCACATGTAAAACCTCCCATAAGACGTCAGAAATTTTCAGGAATGAAAAATAAAATCACTTCCATTTCAGTGCACCTCTGATCTGTACTTGGAAGAAAATTACTTACTTGAGGGTTTTATTTATTTATTTTTGAGCCGTTTAAAACGTGTCAGCAGCGGTTTAACACTTCGGCTTTTGTTTTAGCACATGAGCGTTGCAAATTCATCTGCCAAAATGCTCATGTTTTGAGCATTTTTACAAATTTCAAGAAAGTGCTGTCAGTTAAATGGTTGCGTTTTAGGAGATGGTGCTTGCATCTTTTTCTAATGTACTGAAATCTGTTAAAAGGGGTTTCATTCTTATTTTGATCTTGATGTTTGGCCCAGTCAAGGTCTTGCTTTGTTCCAGCGGTTTCTCTGAACTCAATAATTAACCTTGAATGAAAGTCTCCATTACCAGATGCTGAGTCAATTTGTTTATTAAGATTCTGTAGTAGCTGGTGCACTTAGACTCATTATTTCAGTATTGGCCACAAGGGGGAGCCAAAATGTCTTTTAATCCCAGTGGCAAATTGCTTTGGTGCTTTTTAGCATGGTGTAAAGTAGGGCAACAGAATAAAATAATAATAATAATAGAAATCTAAATACTTTCTAATGTGAAGTGCAAATGGCTGGATATGTTGTCTGCATATGCTGTGTGTTTCGTCCTCTAATTTAGGAATCTAGGTTGGTTGCTTTGAGTCTGCACATCCAATGAAATGCAGAACGCCTTGGGTTTAAGTTATGAGCATTTTGTTTGCCATTTCAATGTGATTTTATTGCCTTTACATCTTTTAGGTTTTATACTGAAGTTGTAGCAAAATGGGATATTCATTTTTTATTACTTAGGACCCTATGATTTCTGAAAATGCGGACGGAATCGTGGAATCCAGTTCTAAAAATAAAATTTACTGTATAAATGGAGTGGAATGTCACGGAATTTAACAAATTTTGGATGAATAAATTTAAAGTAGGTCAGCACACTTAAATCAAAACACGATATGGACTAGTGTCTGTGAATATTAAGCTAAAAATACTATTTAATAAAGTATTAAAGTTAATACTGTTGTTCTGCATGTCTCTGTGTGAATGAATGGCACAGATGTGCTGTTTTTGCTTTTTAGCCTTTGCCGCCTCAACTTATATGAGTACATGAACACAAACATAATCTCTAGAACTGCTGTGAGAGTCACTTCATGCTCAATTTACTGTTTCTTTTGAGTAAAACTATCCTCATGTCGAATACAATAAGAAAGGTCTTCATGGCAACCCATCAAAATAAAAGTTTGGTTTGACTTGAAACAATAAAATAACTGTTACTTAATGTAATGATACTACTACTACTACTACTACTAATAATAATAAAGTTATAATTAAAACATTTTTTGAAGAATATTTAGCAGAAAAATTATTTATCACAATTTATTTGGCAGAAAACTAAAACATTTCATAGGGTCGTAAAAATTTAATTACTGTTAAACTCTTAATAAATTGCTGTTTCATGATTTCAGTTAGACATGCTTTATGATTAATAAAATGGAATTTACTATTAAAACAGAGTCTAGAAAAATGAAAACAGAAAAACCTGAATCCAGAAAAATTAATGGAATTTGGAAAAAATAAAATGGAATTTGCAAAAATATAATGGGTTTCTTAGGGCCCTAATCACTTTAACAGTTCAAAACATAATTGCAACATTTGTCAGAAAAATTTAAATGTTTTAATAATAATTAAACCTAAAACTGTAACCATTCTTTAAAAAAAAAAGTAGTTACATTTTTTAATATTTGTACAAATTTGTAGCATGTTTATAGTATAATTACCTAATATCTTCTAGGACTGGGCAAAAAATATTGATTTCTCGATTTTAATCAATCCTCATTTTTTACAAAACAATATCAGTTGTTAAATCCCAAGAATCGATTAGTCTAGCCTGTTTTAAGTTAATGACCGGAGCATTATAGAACATCTCCCATCTAATAAATCGCAATAAGCTTTGTTCTTTGTTACTTTTGATTTGATATGAAACAAAGTCTCAGATTTCAAATTCTGTCCATTTTATTATAGTCTTCACACACTTGAACTGAGAATCTCCTCTGTTTTAAAGGAGAAGTTCACTTCCAAAACAAAGATTCACATATAATGTACTCACCCCCTTGTCATCCAAGATGTTCATGTCTTTCTTTCTTCTGTCATAAAGAATTCGTGTTTTTTGAGGAAAACATTTCAGGATTTTTCTCCATATAATGGACTGATATGGTACCCCGAGTTTGAACTTCCAAAATGCAGACAAGAGTTTGGCAGTATGAAAGTATATAAATTGTATTATTTTTATGAAAATAACCGATTGTTTTGCTAGATAAAACTATTCTTTCTCGGCTCGTTTACAACCGCATTTGGGATCGTTTGAAGCCACATTTAAACTGCATTTTGGAAGTTCAAAATCAGGGCACCATATCAGTCCATTATACGGAGAAAAATGCAGAAGTGTTTTCCTCAAAAAACATAATTTCTTTATGACTGAAGAAAGAAAGACATGAACATCTTGGATGACAAGGGGGTAAGTACAATATATGTGAATCTTTGTTTTGGAAGTGGACTTCTCCTTTAATACCTTACTATATAACTTACTGAAATCTGTATCCTGTCTCATGTAATCACTCGATTTTGCTAAATATATGCAGCATATAACATATTAATTATATATCTATATATCTGATATATCCAAAATAATTGATATTGAATCAAAATTGGATATTGAATCGAATTGCAAGCTTGTAAATCAAAATCGAATCGTGAAGTTTGTCTCAAAACCCAGCCCTAATATATTCCTAACTTGTGGATATTTTAGTTACTCTCAAAGCAACAAGTGTTGTAAAACTGTCTGTCTGGTGTACACAAACATTCATGAACCATTAATGACACAGTGCAGCTGTTCACGGGCTATCAGAACCCAAGATGAAACTGTTATTTGATTGGAAGATTTCCCGTGGCAATAACCGAATCCAAAAACATGTCACAGGACTAAGAATTTGTGCAGATTGTGAAAGTTGCAGCACTCTCTCGAGAGCCAAAGCATGTCGACATCATTGCACTTGACTCTTTGTTCAGCTTCCAGAAGATCCGTTTTTCAGGACGGCATGGATGTTTAAATATTCCGCAGGATGATCTGTTTATTGCACTCGGACTGAGCCAGTCTTGCTGTATCATTGTTATTTTTTTTAGATAGAGATCATTACACAATCACTCACTCTAGCAGTGAACATTTTTTTTGTGAACACTGGGACTCTTTTATTCTAGAACTGAAAGATTAATGAGCAGATTAACTACGAAGACCATGAAACTTTTAAATGCTCAAGTGCTTGACTAATAGTGTAGGGAAGAATCTACTTCTGGCAAGTGCTTATCCATAACATAAGGATTAATAAATCATACTGAACTGAAACAACTGTGGTACTACGGAATATGTATTGCAAACTGCATATGAATTTGCAGTTTTAAAATTGATTTTTAAAAGGACTGGTCTTCGTAACAAAGTCAAGTCATATTTTATATACGTCTTTAAATCTATGCTGCTAATTTTTAATGATCTGCTTGTCGAACATTTGCATGTTAAACTCTTTGCCGGAGACATGTGCTCATAATTATTATGAATCTCTTTTTCCCTTCTTAAATAAGAAATTAATTTGTATCCTCCTCAGTGTTCATCAGTTTAAAATGGGCTCAAAATATTCCCTGTGCTGAAATTGATCAGCTGACTGTATGTTGTCTTTCACTGTAACAATAATATGCGTTTGTTAGTGTTATGGGATTCACTCTGCACCTCAGCGGATTAGAACAGTATGCATAGTAAGGATGTTCCTTTCGGTTATTTTTCCTAACCGACAGCCGACGCTCATTAACTGATTATTAACTGTTAACCGACAAGATTGTTTAAAATTAGAATTTAATTATTTAAGAAACGATACATGTCTGTGACCCGTTAAAAATACCAAAATTAGTTAATTTGAAATTTATTTTACATGCACAAAAAGCAGCAAACAACAGAACGTGAGGATTCACATGGACACGTCACATCACACACCTGCAGCGCTTCTGCGAATGCAGGAGAACATAATAAAACTGTATGCTATATATAATAAATGAATAGGCCTATACAATAAGTATTGTTACTTAATTAACAAAATCAAAGAAAAAATTGTGCAACAAGTAGCTAGTATCTAGAGTTTTGGTTCATTTTTGTGCTGCACGAAAGGAAGACGCCTGAAAGCGGCATCCTATTTTTCTTTATTTTACAAAAGCACAAGATTTGTTTTTATTGTGAATGCACACAAATAAAAGCAAACTGTTTACAGTTTTAATTATCTGCATGACTGGAATGAGTCGCCACACGCACACATGAGCACACATAAGTATATGCGCGGGGGCAGCCGTGACCTAATGGTTAGTGAGTCGGGCTTGTAACCAAAAGGTTGCGGGTTTGAGTCCCAGGTCCAGCAGGGATTGAAGGTGGTGGGAGTGAATAACCAGCGCTCTCTCCACCCTCAATACCACGACTGAGGTGAGTCCATTGAGCAAGGCACCAAACCCCCAACTGCTCCCCGGGTGCCACAGCGATAGCAACATGGCTGCCCACTGCTCGTGGTGTGTGTGCACTTGGATGGATTAAATGCAGAGCACAAATTTAGAGTATGGGTCACCATACTTGGCCACACGTCACATCCTGTCCTTTCCTTTTCTTTCATATTTATAATGATCACAATGAACACAAAAGGTTATTTCAAACACTTGACTATATTATGAAGTTAATTAGGAGAAAAAGCATTCCAGTAAATGATATCTTTGTAGGACAACAGATTTGTAAACAGGCTCATACACATGCAAATCTGCATCGCACACTTGCTACTAGCACAGTTAACGTTATTCAAGGCTCAGACCGATTTTCGTCGCACTAAGTTTTGACCAAACCAATTCCAGATTGAAGCTTCTCATTTAGCGATATACTAGTTTCACGTCCGCCATCAGCATGTCACTCCGCATTGTCGAACACAGAAATATGTCAACAACTAGACTTTATCGTTATTATCACGGGAAGACTAATTCTCATAATGGGGAAAATTTTTACCAGTATATCGCAAACGATAAGATATCACCCATGCCTTATTTGTAGTAAGTTTATTGTAAAGTTTATTGTTAATAGTGACATTTATATTTGCCATTATAACACACTCTTTTGCAAAGTGTAAATGTTTGTTAAAGATTTTTTGTAAAAGATGTTTTGAGGGGCTGATGGCTTCTTGTTTTGTTTTCCTTTATCCTGATCATCCTTCTTTTGCACAAGGCTCTTGTTTTTATGTAGGTAGTTCCCTGTGGTCATTTGTCAGGTTGCAGTATTTGGTGTACAGTTTCCTTACACCAATCCCAGATTGCTTTTCAACATGGGGCAGACTGAGTGTTGTGGTGTAATTGGGGCTTTGTCGATTGGGCCTTTGGTTACTCAAATTGCTGTTGGCTCCCTTTCTCAGAGCAGCACCAACAACCTGGGAAATAGCCACAAGCGTCTGTGAGAAATAAATCAGTCAGGGATTTCTTCCTAGTGTCCTTCTTGTATATATTTTGGTGTTTTTGCTGTAGTTTTATCAGCACAGATAAACAAAGGCGAGACATCAGACTAGAGTGTTTATGTGTGTGTGTTTGCCACTGGTTTGCTGGAGGGCTTACTGACAAACGCTGGGCTGGAGCAGCAGGACTGTGGGTGTGTGTGTGTTGTTGACAGGCAAGTATGGAGAGACCAGGGTGTTTGTTAGTGTAGCACAGCGGTTCGCTTTTTTGAATATATTATCTTGCACATTTGTGTCTAAGAGAAAGCTAATGCGTGTATTTAGAAGTGGAGAGTGTCTGCATGTGTGTCTAGGTATTAATCTACTTAGCTTAACCACAGGTTAGGTCAGCTACCCATTAAAATGGATGTCTTGAAAAAAGTGCAAAGCCTGTCAAACCTTAAAACTCGAGTATCTGTTTGTTTTTTGCTGTTTTTTTTAAGCTGAAACCCAAACAAATGTTTTTTTTTTTTTTTAATGTTACACTATTAGTATTTGTAACAGCATTAGTTTTGTTAGCGTTAACTGGGAAAAACTGAAACTAACATGAATCTTCAACACCCCAGAACTAACTAAAATGTAAAAAAGACAAATAACTTTATTAGTTCACTCCTGATAATTTACCCACCTCTATGTCTTCCAAGATGCTCATGTCTTTCGAAAAGAAATTGAAGTTTTTGAGGAAAACGTTCCAGGTTTTTTCTCCATATAGTGGACTTCAATGTGGATCAACGGGTTGAAGGGCCAAATTGGAGTTTCAATGTAACTTCAAAGGGTCTACAAAAAAACAGTTAGTCATTTTCTAAAAAAAAAAATAAACATGCATATACTTTTTAACCACAAATGCTCTTCTTGCACTAGCTTCTACAACTTCACACATTATGTAATCACATTTGGAAAGTCAAACGGGGCTAGTAGCGGTGTGAGTTGGCACTTGTTTCATGATTCAATTCAATTACGATTACCATGTCAACGATTTGATACAATTCAATATCACAGTGCATCATGATTGATTATATCAGATTTATTTTGTGCATTTTTATTACATTATATAAGCAGCCTACTTTTTTAAATAATTGCAAATTAATAATAAATCAAAACAATTAAGAGTTTAACCAAGTAAATGTAGCTTCAAAACATACTAGCAAATATAAAGAAAAAGACAATTACCAGGGATAAACAATAAGTGCTTTCTGTATCTCAGTGTGCTTTAGGTATCCGAAAGTTTACAGACAATTATAGTTATGGGGTTTTCTTTTTTCCTCAGCATTATTGCCTTTTGATTATTACTGATGAGTTCATAGACAGTGGCAGCTTTAATAGGCTGCATTCATACAAATGCACAGATCTGTTCTGACATGTTTTGTCCCGCTCTGAAAACAGAACTGTTTTCAGAACTGTTTTCGTGTTTTGTTTTTTTTTTGTTTTTTTTTGCATGTTCATCGATTTTGCGATGTCAGCGTGTTTTTTTTTTTTTCCCGCACTAAGCTTGATTTTTCCAAAATGTGCCCAGATCTCAGATTTAAAAACAGTGGGTGCATTTTTTTCTCCTCCAACTTCAGAATATTCACTGTTTTACCTTCTTTTTTTTTTTTTTTTGTAAAGGGCGTTTGAATTTCTTTGCACGTTCCCTTTGTAAACGCTTCTCCAAAATGAATCGCATTTTTGAGGGCCTAAACATGCTCGAAAACTCATGAAACTTTGCATACACATCAAAAGTGGTGAAAAAATTAACATCTAATATGGGTTTCAGAAGTGGGTGTGGCAAAATGGCTTGATAGCGCCACGTATAAAATTTAAATGAAGTGCCCCTTGAGCTATGTTTCACGTACATATACGAAATTCTGTAAATACGTGTTACATACCAATACCTACCAAAAAAAGTCCCTCGGTACGAAGTCCGAAGCGAAACAGGAAGTCAGTTATTTTGAATTTTCTCTGCAAGTTTTGTGCTGTATTTGCCATTTTCAGGCGTTGTATTTAAACAGATCAACACTAAATTTGGTCAAATCTATAGGCCTTTGTGATGTTAAATTGCGGAGATCTTGAGTTTTCGTTGAAGGGCATGTCTGTGGCGCCCTGACAAATTTCGCTGTTTCGCCATGAAACAGGAAGTTGTTGTAACTCAGGCATGCAATGTCCGATCTGCTCCAAATTTCACGTTTGATAAGAGTTCTGTCCTGAAGACATCTAGATGCCTGTATTCAGTTATAATTATAGCGCCACCTGCTGGCAGCAGGAAGTGACATGTTTTCCACTGTAACAAACTCCTCCTGGAGATTCAGTGACAACAACATTGTATTTGGTCAGTCTAATCTAAAGGCCTTTGTGATGTTAAATTGCAAAGATCTTGAGTTTTTGTTAAAGGGCATGTCTGTGGTGCCTTGATGAAGTTCAGTGTTTCGCCATGAAAAAAGTAGCTGTTGTCTGATCTTCCCCAGACTTCACACATTCGATAAGAGTCCTGGCCTGAAGACATCGACATGCCAATATTCAGTTTTGGTCATAGCGCCACCAGCTGGCAGCAAGAAGTTTGGCACATATAAATGACTTTGACATATATTTGTCCGATATTTACCACTATAAATGCACATTGTTCACCGTTCGCTGTTTTCCTTAAACCACCGGGTGGCAGCCTAAAACAACAACAAAAAAAAAACCTAAATTTAAAGTACCAGAAAATGAAATGTAAAAAATCTTGTGTATGTTTATTTACTTTTCCCATCAACATGTTGAGCATTAAAAGAATAAAATCTTGGAAATTTCTTGCATTTCAGAGAGAAGACACAGCTCCAGCAGCAAGCCCCCATCCAGCTATGCCGCCTCTGCTGCATTTGCAAATTCTCGAAATAAGGGCAGCCTTGGGGGTGGAGTTGGGGTCGGGAACGTTGGTGGAAGCACACTTGCACGCCCCTCCAGTGCGAACAGCAGCACCCCCACTAAAATCTTCAAACCAACCAAAGAGAAGCTGCCTCACCGGAAGCCTCACTTCCCCTATAGGGTGCCGCAAGAAGAGAGGTGTGTATGCGTGTTTTGATGGAGCGTAAGTGAATTTAAAGGATAAATTTGTTAAGCAGCCCATTCTTGCGTAACACAAAAAGATGTAATCTGAAACACACCCACCTTTGGTACAACATAAGACTCTTTATTTCTCTGTATTCCAGTCCAATCCCTGCAGTCAAAGTAGAGAAGGTTCATCTGAAGGTGGAATCTTCACCCAAACTCCCTCACGTGCCCGCCTCTTCTTCCACTTCCTCCTCCTCTTCCTCCAATACTGTGAGCACCTCTCCCTTGAAGCCAGGCCTTAACTTCCCCTCCATACCAAAGGCTCCACAACTGGCCCCAGGTCAGATCCCCAATGGAAAGGGCCACCTCTCGTCCCAAGACAAGAAACAGGACAGCAGCAGTGCCAGTAGCAGAAGACCCTTATACAAAAGACAAGGTGAATGCTAATACTCACTGCTGTAACTGTGTATTTAAATGTCACTGAAGATTCTGAAAAAATACAATAATTTTCTTGAACTTTTTAAAACTGTGTGTTGTGTTCTGTTATAATCAGAGCGAGAGTTTAATCCAGATATCCACTGTGGGGTTATGGATATAACAGCACGTAAGCCATGCACAAGATCCTTAACATGCAAGGTATGCCACATTCTACACTTTGATTTATGCTTTGAGTTCAAATTAGGAATGTACTTTGGACATTTTCACACTTACAAATAGGAATTTATATATATGTATATGTAATGTAATATATATATATATATATATATATATATATATATACACATTTTTTTTTTGTAATATAGCAATATCGTGTTAATAAAAAATAAAATACCAGAAATAATAAGCACCAATATTGTTTGTATTTATTCATTTATTTTATTTATTATTATTCTTTTTTTAATATTGAACTAATCTAATCTAATCTAATATAGTATAATATAATGTAGTATAATATATAATATAATATGATACGATATGATATAATATAATATAATATAATTTAATACAATAATATATAATATGGCAATTTAGCATTAATGATATACCAAAAAGAATAAGGCCCAGAGATTATTCTGTATTTTATTCATTATTTTAAATAAAATAATATTGCAATGTATAATAATAATACAGTAAAATATTCAGTTGAGATATTATATTGCATTGTATTTTTAAATAGTGCCCTAATGTAATAAAATACCAATATAACATTAATATTATGCAAAAAAAAAAACTCAAATATTATCCCAGATTTATTTTATTTCTAAATATCTTCTTAAATAAAAAAAATCCTGGCCTGTATCAATATGTGACCCTGGGCCACAAAACTAGTTTTTTAAATTGAGATCTATGCATCATCTGAAAGCTTTCCATTGATGTATGGTTTGTTAGGATAGGACCATATTTGGCCAAGAGATAACTATTTGCAAATCTGCAATCTGAAATATTGTGTGTAAAAAAAAAAAAAAAAAATCAAAATATTGAGAAAATTGCCATTAAACTTGTCCAAATGAAGTTCTTAGCAATGCATATTACTAATCACAAATTAAGTTTTGATCTATTTACAGAAAGAAATTACTTTACTATGATTTTTGGCAATAAAGAAAAATCGATCATTTTGACCCATATAATGTATTATTGGCTATTGCTAAAAATTAACCCGTGCTACTTAAGACTGGTTTTATGGTCCAGGGTCACATATGGTCACCAGTGTATTTTGCATACCTAGGATGTCACTAATGTTTAAATTTTTTTGAATATGTGAACCAGTCATTTAATTGTTTGACTGAGCTGTTACATATCCCCCCTATTTCACCACAGACACATTCCATAAGCCAGAGGAGGGCGGTGCTCGGGCGGCGGCAACGCTTTGACACGCTGCTTGCTGAGCACAAGAGCAAAGCACGCGACAAGGAGATGCAGTTCAGGTTGGACCCCTCACACCCAGCACCCCCTCTCAGGGACCCTCACCCTCCCCCCTCCCGCCTCTCACAAGACCCTCACCCGGTCTCCCATGGCAATGGCACTGCCGATGCCACCAAGCCTTTGCCCCCCAGCAAACCCAAACCTCATAATTCTGGGCTTCCACGGTGAGTTGCTTCCTCCTGCCCCATTGTTTACTCTAAAACAGCTTCATTTTGATTCATTAGCCAGATTTATTGTACAGTGGAGATCAAAATTAACGAACAATCTATAAATAATTGATTTTTTTTTTTCTGAAATATTGCTCAAAATTAGAAGAATTATTATCTGCAGGTCTACCACTGTTCTCCTAACATGTTTGACAAAATATCCAAGGCATTGCAAAAAAAAACTTTATTTTGTGGAAAGCACAGTGATCAAAATGAGAGAACAGTAACCACTGCAGCATGAAAGAAGATTAAAAAACTAAAATTTTAAAGGGTTACAGCTGTTAGAAATTAGTAGGAGGTGTAGAGGCACTTGCTTTAAATGACTTCAGCATTGGACATTGTTTTGCATTAAAAATTGCGGGCTGATTGGGAGATGCTTGCAGGGAAGGAACTGCATGTTGCTTAAGGAGGTTCTGAAAAATAAATGCAATCACCCTGCCATGTATCTGTATAAGAATCCCAACTCCTGCTGCATAAAACATCCCTCAAACAATGACTCCTCCACCTTTCACTGCCTTCTTTATGCACTTGGCCTCAGTTTTTCCTCAGTTTCCCAAACAAATTAAACTTTCATCACTAAAGTGAACTTTAGACCAGTTCTCCTCTCTCCACACAACATGCTCCTCAGCAAAGGTGAGCTTAGCCTTTTAATTCTTTCTTCTGATAAGAGATTTGGTTATGGCAGAGTGCGTTTTCAGTCCGACTTCTCTTAAATATGCTGAGACAGATTCGTATCCAGTTCAGCACTGAACTGGCAAGCAATTCCAGCTGCAGTGCTGAACCGGTTCCCCATTATCATGTCTTCTTGTGCATGTTTCTTTTTTGGGGGACTTTAATGAATTGGTGTCATTGTAAACCTGCAATATTCGAGAAATCACAGATTTGGAACGACCAACTTCTCTTGCAGTGGCTGAAAGGGTCGTCCCTTTGGCCTTCCTCTGTACGACCTCCTGTCACAGGGTTTCAGTCACCTTAGAGCGGCCTGCCATCTTGCAATCTTAGTGAAAACTGGAGGAATGCTGCCAGTTAAATAGGATTTGTCATATAATTAAGAAAATTAGCATCAGGTGCCAGATTAACACCAATAACTTGGAGGTATCTGTAAGTGTTCTCTAATCTTTGATCAGAGTTCTTTTTCAAGTTTATACTGTGCTTCAGAATACAATTAATTTATAAAAAATGCTTAAAACTGCCCTTCTACTCCTTTTAGCATAACTTCAAATTAGTTAGACTAAGCAGTGACCTTAGAATTTAGGAAATTGTATATGTTCTCTCATTTTGATCTCCACTGTAGATCTCCAGTTGTTCTTTGTTCCGGTGGTTGACAGTCTAGGCAAAGTTTAAGGTGTTCTTCTGTATCTTCAGATTCAACAGCAGTAACTCTCACAGTGGAGGAGACCCAGCCATGGCCCACGACCAGGCTCACCACTCTCACTCGGCCCCCGTGGGTACCGAGACCAGCCGTCTCTCCAGTGACGAGGGGGAGAACGAGGAGAGGGAGGAGGCCACAGAGAAACTGGACTGCCATTATTCAGGTTACCACCCACGACCAGCTGCTGTAAGTACAAGAAACCTTGTGTTGTTAAAGTGTTACGAATTTTTTTTTTAAAGTGTCTGCTTAGAAAGTCACCTGCATTCATTGCCAGCTTTTGAATCACTAAGTTGTTTTAAAGCAAGTTTAAATGAATATCCATGGCCTCATTTGAATTCAATTTTGTGGCAAGCCACCTTGTTTAAAGTGGTTTTCAGTTTGAGTCGGCCTTGATCTGAATGCTTGAAGAGGATGTTCAGTACAAATGGACGAATGTGCAATTCCTGTTCTGTCTCTCGCAGTACTGCACTTTTGGAAGTCGATTGTACGGTAGAGGTTGTTACGCGTTCGACCGGCGCTGGGATCAAGTACGTTGTGCTCTCACCACCATGTTGGACAAGCATGTCAACTCACAAATGTGGAAGTAAGTGTGTTTGAGAGCCTTCCCACAAGCATCCGTTTTTCCATTAAAGGGATAGTTTGCCCATAAATGAAAATTACCCTGTGATTTACTCACCCTCAAGTCATCCTAGGTGTATATGACTTATAGTTGAAGTCTAACGTTTACGTACACCTTGCAGAATCTGCAAAATGTTAATTATTTTACCAAAATAAGAGCGATCATACAAAATGCATGTTGTTTTTTATTTAGCACTTACCTGAATAAGATATTTCAAATAAAAGATCTTTACATATAGTCCACAAGAGAAAATAATAGTTATAAAATTTATATTAAATGTATAAAAATGTTTAAAAGTGTACATACACTTGATTCTTAATATTGTGTTGTTACCTGAATGATCCACAGCTGTTTTTTTTTTGTTGTTGTTGTTTAGTGATAGTTGTTCATGAGTCCTTTGTTTGTCGTGAACAGTTAAACTGCCTGCTGTTCTACAGAAAAATCCTTCAGGTCCCACAAATTCTTTGGTTTTTTAGAATTTTTGTGTATTTGAACCCTTTCTGACAATGACTGTATGATTTTGACATCCATCTTTTCATACTGAGGACAACTGAGGGACTCATATGCAACTATTACAGAAAGTTTAAACGCTCACTGAAGGAACAATTATGCATTAAGTGCCAGGGGTAAAAACTTTTTGAATTTAAAGATCAGGGTAAAATTAACTTATTTTGTCTTCTGGGAAACATGCAAGTATTTTCTGTAGCTTCTGAAGGGCAGTACTAAATAGAAAAAAAAATAAAATTTAGGCAAAATAAGAAAAATGTACACGTCTTCATTCTGTTCAAAAGTTTTCACCCCCTGGCTCTTAATGCATAATTTTTCCTTCTGGAGCATCAGTGAGTGTTTGAACCTTCTGTAATAGTTACATACGAGTCCCTTAGTTGTCCTTAGTGTGAAAAGATGGATCTGAAAATCATACAGTGATTGTTGGAAAGGGTTCAAATACACAAAAATGCTGAAAACCAAAAAAATTTGTGGAACCTGTTTTAAGAATGCTCTTGTATTAAGTACACTATATGCAAATAAATATCTCTTATTTGAAATATATTATTTAGGTCAGTACTAAATAAAAAATAACATGCATTTTGTATGATTCTTCTTATTTTGGCAAAATAATTACCATTTTGCAGATTCTGCAAGGTGTATGTAAACTTTTGACTTCAACTGTATATTAAAATATGTCCTGGCTCTAGCAGTGAATGGGTGTTGAGATTTTGAAGTCCAATAAAGTGCATCCATCCATCATAAAAAGTACTCCACTTCATAAGGCCTTCATTAACCCCCCGGAACCGTGTGAAGTACTTTTCATGATGGATGGATGCACTTTATTGGACTTCAAAATCTCAACACCCATTCACTGCCATTATAACGACTGGAAAAGCCAGGTAGGATGGCTTGAGGCTGAGTAAATCATGAGATAATTCTCATTTTTGGGTGAACTGTCCCTTTAAACACAATCCTAATTTTTATTTCTTGCATTTACTTTGTAGGAAAATCCCTCTAGCGTCAGAGAACTCGGCAGCAACACCGACAGCCTCTCACCGGACAAGCACAAACTCCCATTCTTCCTCATCCTCCTCCATTTCTGCAGGGTTTCTCAGCCTGTCCTCACCGCCGCCTTATGACAGCAAGCCAGTCCTGTCATATGGCACCACCCTGAATGCCCGCTCTTCTCCGCAAGCCTCCGCCACCGAGCAGCCCGCCTACAGTGGCGCTTCTAGACAAGTGTCAGCCTCATCACCCCAGATGCCTTCAGCCCACTCGTCCTCGCTACCCTCGTTGGGCTCCAACCGACCCCTCAAATCCCGATCTGGTACAAAGTCCTTTAAGGCTCGGGAGCCATCCTCCAGCCTAAGTAACTCTATCGTCAAGGGCAGCACTAACAGCAGCGTTAGCGTCAGCGGTAGCGCGAGCGGTAGCCTCAGTTCGGGCAAGAAGCGGAAAAACAGTTCCCTGCTTAGCAGCCATAGCACTTACACCTCTGAATCCTCCTCGTCTTTTAAGAAGAACTGCGCGATGAACTCCTCCAGCCTCGGCAGCGCCTACCACACATCGCTCGCCTCCACCCCCTCTTCGTCTTCGTCGTCGTCGACGTTGTCGTCATCCCACAGCGGGGTGTACAGCGTGGGGGTGAACTGCACCCCAGGCAGGGCCAACTCTTTGAGCTTGAAGCAGGAGTCGACAGGACGTGGCCCTCCCTCAGGCAGCCCGGCCGAGTCCATTAAACGCATGAGCGTGGTGATGAACAGCAGCGACTCCACCCTCTCCCTCGGGCCGTTCGTTCACCAGAGCAGCGATCATCACGCAGATGCACGTCTGGAAGCCAAAAGGAGGAAGGGCTCACCTGGCTCGAGTAGCCTCAACAGCACAGGTGCATAAACCTTATGTGTTTTTTTTCTTTTTTTAAATGCAGATTGTTTTAATCTCGTTTTTGTTTAATCTTAATTTGGTTTCAGTTCAGGTTTCATTTCAGATTAATTCTAATCCAGACTCTTGTGTCATTTTAGTAGTAATCCAGGTTCTGTTTCATTTTATTTCATTTGTTTAGTTTTAATTTGGTTTGTTTCATTTCGGTTTACTGTTAAATGCGGTTTCTATGTCATTTCACATTAGTTTTCATTTGGTTTACATTTTTAAATTTTGGATTCAAGTTTATTTTTGATCAAGTTTGTTTAATTTTTAGTTTTAATCCAGATTTCTATCTGATGTGATTTTAGTATTAGTCTAGATTCGGTTTATTTCCAGTTAGATTCAGTTTGGTTTCCCAATTTGTTTTCCTTTTAGCATTTATCCATTCTCTATTTAATTTCAGTTAATATAATTTACTTTGTTTTATTTCAGTTTAGTTATTTCTAGTTTAAAAAAAAAATAATTTTGGTTTCAATCTTTTTTTTTTTAATTCATTTTAATTATTATTTTCTTATTGTATTTTACTGCAGTTTTAATTCGGTTTGTGTCATTTAATTTAGTTTTAATTCATTTTAATTTAGTTTTGATATATTTTGGTTTAGTTTTGATCCAGTTCATGTTATTTTAATTTAGCATTAATCCAGTTTCTTTTCATTTCTGGTTTAATTTTGCTGTTGTTTAATTTCAGTTGAGTTCTGATCAAGTGTTTTTTTTATACTTCACTTCACTTTATGGCTGGGCAATATGGCCAGAAAATCACAATACATTTTTTGATATCAGTCGATATCGATGATTGACACACTAAATTTCAAATCGTTATTTCTTTAAAATTTAAAGGCAGAGTTTTGCTCCTAAGTAAAAGATGTAGAAACCAGATCGTTATTTTAAGTTTTAAACTACTTTTTATAGACAGAACATGAAAAACACTTCTCGTTTTTAAATTATTTACACTTTTCCAGTCATTTCTCCTTAACAAACTAAGTATTTTAATAGAAATTTAATTTAGTTTCGTAGCTTTTGCGTATTCTAATGAGTGATTTAAAATGAGTTCAGGCAGTAGCTTGAGATGACAGTAATGTCAGCTTGAGTTAGGATGCAGATGTAAATCTATGTTCATTATCAAAAACAGTAACATCTGTTAAAATTGTAACAACCCTTATTTTAATATGGTGAAATTGAATTATTCTGAGTGTTTGAGTTTTATTAAAATTGTCCTTTGGTCTTCCATAGTAGCGTACATTTAGATCATGATCACCACAGTTAAAACCACTCTAGTCAATGCTTGTGTTTATACCCGCCGCACTGCGGATAGTTGAAGCAGTTCTCCACTCTGCATCGCTAAAGTTAGGCTAATCCCCCACCTCGTCCAACAATTCGAATTTCTGTGGGCGGGATTTTTTTTAAAGATATTCTAATGGACCGCGTTGTGACATCATTGCATGCGGAAAACAAACGCTGTAGTCTAAAGGAGCTGTTCGTTGTAGTTCTTGAAAAAGGATTTTTAAAAACGAAATATCTCCTTTTGGTGTGGACTTTGAGATTTATAACTTTGTAGATCTTTTTGATGCCCAAAGATACACACCACACACTGACTAAAGTTCAAAAAGTGAATAGCACCCCTTTAAAAGGGCGGATTCCCCAATATGACAAGGTGGACAACCATTCAAGGGACATGGACAAACTTTTCTTTTTTATTAAATAAAATTAACGTTTTTGTGTTACCAAATGTTCAGTACACTTAAATTGAGTAATCTCTTATTTAACAAAATATTAATAGAACAAAATTTTATGATTTGACTATATTCTACTCTCATTCAACTTTATTGAGCAGTGCATGGGACAGAGCAAAATAACACACTTCCTCCTACACAAAACTTAAAAAAGCTAGAAAATGTGTCTGAAGAGCCAACCAATGCTTTTGTTATGAATATAAAAACTTAGCCTAATATGTGACCCTGGACCACAAAACCAGTCATAAGGGTCAATTTTTTGAAATTGAGATTTATACATCATCAGAAAGCTGAATATATAAGCTTTCCATTGATAGTTATTGTTTGTTAGGATAGAAAAATATTTGGCCGAGATAGAACTATTTCAATATATGGAATCTGAGGGTGCAAAAAAAATCTAAATATTGAGAAAATCGCCTTTAAAGTTGTCCACATAAAGCTCTTAGCAATGCATATTACTAATCAAAAATTAAGTTTTGATATATTTACAGTGGAATTTTACAAAATATCTCCATAGAACATGATCTTTACTTAATTTCCTAATGATTTTTGGCATAAAAGAAAAATCAATAATTTTGACTCATACAATGTATTTTTGGCTATTGCTACAAATATACCCCAGCGACTTAAGACTGGTTTTGTGGTCCAGGGTCAGATATAACACCCTTTCATAGTCGTTTTTATGGTAAGTCATCATGGCAAATGAGTTACGTACAGGACACCAAAAGGCAGTGATATTCACCCATATAAACATTATATCGAGCATTATATCTTTAGCACATTATCGAGGAAAAATGTTATCGTCCAGCCCTACTTTACTACTGTTTAAAGTTGACTTCAATTCACATTGTTATATAAAGTCCTGAAACACTCTAATCCAAATTCATTTGTACACTTGAAATAATTATTATATGCTGCTTGCTTGATTCCAAATTGCAAATTGCAAAGTGCTGTTCCTTATGCAAATTTTGTAATGATTTTGACAGTGTCTGGAGCGGGAGCAGGACAAGGTCCCGGCAGGCCCAAAATGCCCAAGTCTCCATCGATCAACAACATCCACAGCAAGCATGCTCGCTCCATACCTGGACCACCAGGGCTCCCGAACAATTCACTCATACATCAGGTTAGTTTGTTAACAGCATCCGAATGCAATGTAGTCTTTTTGCTCTTACACATGACATTTCTGTACTTTTGTGTGTGTTTCCCACAGCCAAAGGCTCGTCCCTGACACAGGTGTGGAGGCTCTGAGCGTGCTGAGCAGTAGGCTGGACCCAGAGCTCCCTCAGCCCCCTCATGCCACTCTGCACGAGGCCTTCTTTTTCTCTTACTCTTCCCACAATCCTCAGGGTGGAATGCACACTGGGTGGCCCATTGATGTCCTTCGTGGGGATCTCCTCCCAAAGCCATGCAGGGGCACTCTCCGGGGATAGGATAATAAGCCAGAGAGATATAGTTCTCCTGTCGGAGGTTATAATGAATCTATACAATGCACCATTGGGTACAAAGCCTGCTGCGTAGAGCATGAGCTGCCCAGCCTGAGCGCTCGCGCTGGGGTCGAAAGGTACGGATTTGGGCTGGTGCGTAGCCTCACCAACACTACCAAGCGTAGGAGGGATGTGCGACGCGAACAAGATAAGTTGCTAAATGTTAGCTTGAGCGTGTGGACATACTGGAAACTGAAATCCTACTCAGCCTTGGAGAAAGTGTACAGGAGAGGAACATCCCTAAAGTAGACACACAATCAACCTAAGTTAATCATACACGTGATCTCTCACTGGAAGGCTGTATTAGATTGAGCTACACTCACTGCAGATAGACATGACAGGAGTGGAGTTTCAACATGAGCAACCTAAACCTAAAGATTATGCAAACTAGACATTTTTAGACCACATTTTGTTTACAGGTTAGCACTTGCATAGCAAACAGAACAAAATATTTATCATGTACCATTTTCCATTATTTTTGAGTTCAAAGTTTCATTTAGATTCAATTATTTTATTTCAAGAGTTTTTTTTTTTTTTTTTAACTTAAAGGGATAGTTTACCCCAAAATTAAAATTACCCTATGATTTACTCACCTTCAAGCCATCCTAGGTGTATATGAATTTTTTTTCAGACGAATGCGATCGGACTTATATTAAAAAATGTCCTGGCGCTTCCAAGCTTTATAATGGCAGTGAATAGGTGTTGAGATTTTAAAGTCCAATAAAGTGTGTCCATTCATCTTGAGAAGTACTCCACACAGCTCCGGAGGGTTAATAAAGGCCTTCTGAAGCTAATCGATGCCTTTGTGTAAAAAAAATATTCATGTTTAAAACTTTACAAACCATAATCGTCGTACACGTGTTCATTTTGTTGACAAATAATTTTCGTCAACCACATGTTTTTTCACAGACGAAAATGAGACAATAGCAAACGAACTTGTTTTGAATGACAAAAACTATGATGAAAATCCATGGACATTTTTGTCAAACTAATAAAAACAAGACAAAAATGTTAGGGGGGACGATTTGGGAAGAGATTCATTCAGAACGAATCTGGTTAGGAGGTTAGATGCATACATTTGAACTGTATCATAAGCTGTTTCCATCACCCTGTTTTTATGCACATTTTGAAGTATCGCATCAGAAACGAGTGATGGAAATGCCACATTTCGAATAAAAATCCCTTAATTTGCCAAAAAGATTTTACACTTGCTTGAGGTGGTTTTTGACTTTTTTTTGGCGGAAAAGGGTTAATGTGAATAATGCGAGATGGAAATGCATTTGCCGAATAAATTCCTCCATACGCATCAAAAATGTCACGACTTTGCGCTATGGGATGGCAAAATCCGTCTAACCATTGGACCGATCTCGTTCCACAGTGTCTGAAATGTTATGGTCATTCTGAAATGCCTAAGCAAAGTCTGTCATCAAAGTATTTCTGTATAATTGCCTTCCAGAAATGTCTTACATGACTGTGTTCCCAAACAGCAGGCATCCACCTCCAAGAAATTATCACATTTATCGCCATTCTCTTGTGAATGCATGAGTGCGACGAATTTTAAATATGGATATTTTTCTCACACAAACACATTGATTCACTTTAGAAGGTCTTTATTAACCCCTTGGAGCCGTGTGGAGTTTTTTTATGATGGATGGACAGTTTTTTGGACTTCAAAATCTCAACACCCATTTGCTAGCATTATAAAGCTTGGAAGAGCCTGAATGTTTTTTAATATAACTCTGTTTATATTCGTCTGAAAGATGAAAGTTATATACACCTAGGATGGCTTGAGGGTAAATACATTTTTGGGTGAGCTATCCCTTTAAGATTTATCCAGAGAAGCTGTTTTATTGCATTTTCTTTTTTTACAAAAACAAAAAAAAAAACCCAAATCAAGCTCGAACACCTTGCATTAGCAAAAGCATTTGATTTTTTTTTCCCGCTGTGTTTATTTTGAAGAATTTCAGGTCTGTGTTAGTAGCCTAGCATGTCTTTACCGAATCTCTGAGCAACAGTCGTCTCTTGAAACTCAAGAAAACACTGTAATCCTCTTAAAGGAGAAGTCCACTTCCAAAACAAAGATTCACATATAATGTACTCACCCTTTTGTCATTGTTTTTTGAGGAAAACATTTCAGGATTTTTCTCCATATACTGTAATGGACTGATATGGTGCCCCGATTTTGAACTTTCAAAATGCAGTTTCAAATGCGGCTTCAAATGATCCCAAATGCGGCTGTAAACAATCCCAGCCGAGGAAGAAGGGTCTTATCTAGAATAACGATTTTAATAATACAATTTATATACGTTTTAATGCCAAACACTCGTCTTGTCTTACTCTGCCTGAACTGTTTTTGTTCTGGTTCAGAGAAGAATCCCATCTCATGTTCTCCCTCAACTTCAAAATCATCCTATATTGCTGTTTTACCTTTTTTGTTTAGGGTGTTTGATCTTCACTTTGCAAAGACTGGGTCGGTACTTCTGCAGTGATGTAGGATGATTTTGAAATGATTTTTGAAGTTCAGGTAGGAAATACGATGGGAGTTTTTCGACATACACTAACTGTCTTGAACTAGAATACACAGAGTTCAGGGAGAGAAAGACAAGATTAAAAAGTATTTAAATTGTTGGGGTTTTTTTGTTTGTTTTTTTTAATGAAAATAACCGATCGCCTAGATAAGACCCTTCTTCCTTTCCTTTTCCTGGGATCGTTTGAAGCTGCATTTAAACTGCATTTCGGAAGTTCAAACTCGGGGCACCGCATCAGTCCATGATATGGAGAAAAATCCTAAAATGTTTCCTCAAAAAACAATTTCTTTACGACTGAAGAAAGACAGACATGAACATCTTGGATGACAAGGGGGTGACTACATTATATGTGAATCTTTGTTTTGGAAGTGGACTTTTCCTTTAAAACCACAGCTAGTCAGTTTTAGGTACATTAAGGGCTTGATTCAGTAAACCTTTTAGCACATGCAAAAACTGCTCCTGTTGGAACAAAATGTTGGAAAAAACCCATCGTAGCACTAAAGAAGCATGTGCTGAAATCTTAATGTACTAAAATCTGCAATCTCGCTCGATAATGATTGTAGGAGAGAGTTTCCTGGTGAAGATGCCTTAGGCATGGTTTCGTCATGTGCCGTTTAAATCTCAGAAAGGGGCTCGTGGCTAGTTGACATTGAGCCATAGACCAACATTACAGACACACTATCATCTCAGCAATGGAGTAGACATCTACACGACTCTCAATACTGTGAGACACACATACAGTAGTCTGGCCAGCACCATCTCATCAAATAACCACTACCTTAAACCGCGACTGAACGTCGATCCCACACGAGCTTTTGTTCTTTGTGACCCTAAAGAGGTTAGTAGCTGGACGTTGATTTAAATCTCATTTTCATTGTCAACTGAAAGGCAATAGATCCTTTTTTTGATCTTCAGATGTCGTTTTGTGTAATTTGGGGCTAAAACTCCTGTAAATTCCTGAACTCCACTGATGTCAGTCAGCAAATTGGTTGCTGAGAAGTAGAGCATGATTTTTTTTTTTTTTTTTTTCTTTGTGTATTTTTTTCCTTCGGCTTTTTCGTACACGAAACCGAATACAAATATTGAAGTATCCCTATTTCAGAATACATATTTTGTTAAAGAATTGTACATATGGAGATGTATTTTTGCACAGGCATTTTCGATAACGATTTTTGGTACAGTTGAGATCATTATTATTTATTTAGTAAATGGAAACATTCTAAGATTATTAGAAGTGGTTCACTGCCAAGCCGATAATGCAATACGCCACTCTATCCGAACACAGCTTGTTGTTAGTCTCACGCCGAGTTCCCCCGGACGGATCGTTGCCACAGTAGTGGGAAATCATCCACCGTATTTTTTTAGGTGTCAATACTGCTTCTTTTCTCTCACGATTCCTCCCCATCTCAAACTTAGAGGTCGGAGAATGTGCTCAAAATGGCCCGTTTAACTGTGCAAAAGATTTCTGGCTGGCTGATGTATTTTGTAGGACTTTTCTAACTGGGTGAGGGAACAAAACAGTTGTACAGTGCAAAAGGTGCACCACTGTTGCCAAACGTTGTAATTGGATACACTGCTTTTTAATTATTTATTTGCTTTTAACGCTGACAAAAAGAGAAAGTGCCTGAATTAGTTTATCATCGACTGTTGTTGAGGCAGAGCTTTTTATTTGGTGTATTTGTTTTTTCACAGTACTTGAATGTTATATAAGGGTTTAGAGACTTTTTAAACCTGCCTAGGAATCACACGTCGCCCTTTTCCCCTTCAAGTAGAGCGGTAACTCTGATGAAATGCATGGCAGAGGAATAACACTTACTTGACAATGACATGAGAAACGCTTCCTGTCTGTCCCGTCTATTCTTTTATGACTACTTTTGATATTAGAAATTTTCAAAGCGAGAGGGAGAGATATTTTTGTGGCTACGTCTGTGATTTCAACCAATGTTTTAGGCGGATAAATGTACTGTTTACCTTGAAATTGTAACTCCACTGTTTTCAGATCACGAAAGCTTTGTGAAGATGTTTGAACACCACAGATTTGGAATGTGAATCGAAGATATATATATAAAAAAAAAAAAAAACAACGCAGTTTGCTTTTTGGGGAAGAAGCCTCTACATATGTACAAGTGTGTATATTTTGATTTCGTTTTTTTTTTTTTTTTTTTTTTTTTTCCTTTGTCTTTTTTTTTGGTATACATATTCAAAAATCATTGATCAGCTGGACTTTTGTGTGTTGGCTGCTATGTAATTCATGAACAAACACAGTAGGGTAGATTTACTTAATATTTAAAGAAAAGATTGTATAGTATATTTGTTTTGTAACAAGTTTCTGTAAATATAAAAAAAATAATTTATACAGTTATTTATAAGAAATGTGTCGGACTCTTTTTTTTCCAAAACAAACTCCAAAGGTTTCCTCCAATTCAGTTTTATTATATACTGTACATAAAACAAAAGTCAGGTTGTTCACAAGAAAAGACATGGGTATTTGTCAAACGCCATATGCTGGACTACATGTTGATCACTCTGGACAACTTCTGCACTCTGTTAAGCAGGAGATCGCCTTTCTTTATGGTTTCCTGGTACTGCCAGTTCTTACTGTCAGGTCTGGAGAGAAAAAAAACAGGCACACAGTTAGCTTACTACAGATCTTAGGACAGCATTTTAGTAATATGTTAAAAAATAAAAACTACAATTACAATATTAAAGTCATAATATTTTGAAAAAGTCAAAATTACAAGAATAAAGTAAAAATATTTTAAGAATGAAGTCAAAATTACAAGATTATAGTCAAAAGTACGTGAATAAAGTCGTAATATTTTGGAAAAAAGACAATTTCAAGAATAAAGAAAATATTTTAAGAATGAAGTTAAAATTACATGAATAAAGTCGTAATATTTTGGAAGTGTCCATTACAAGAAAGTCATAACATTTTGGAAAAATTCAAAATAACGAGAAAGCTGTAATATTTTGAAAAAAAGTCAACATTTCAAGAATGGTGTCAAAATATTTTAAGAATGAAGTTAAAATGACAGCAGTCAAAATTACTTCAATAAAGTCAAAATATCACGAGAATAAAGTCAAAATTAGTCAATTTTTTGTTTGAAAAAGTCTATTATGAAAATAAAGTTAAAATAGTTTGAGAAAGTTGAAATCATGAGAACAGTCATATTTTGAGAATAAAGTAGATGTTACAAGAATAAAGTCAAAATATTTTAAGAATAAAGGCAAAAATACAAGAATAAAGTTACAGTATTTTGACAGTCGAAATTACGTGAATAAAATCATAACATTTTAAGAATAAAGTCAAAATTATGAGAATAAAGGCAAAACAAATTGAGAAAGTCAATTACGAGAATAAAATTAGAACATTGAGTATAAAGTCAATGACGAGAATGAAATTAAAATACTTTGAGAATAAAGTCGAAATTAAAAGAATAAAGTTGTAATATTGTGAGAAAAAAAAAAAAGTTTAGATTCAGAGATAAAGTTGAACATTTTTGAGAATGAAGTCAATTTATGAGAATAAAATTAAAATATTTTTAGAATAAAAAGTTAATATTTTGGGAATAAAGTAGAAATACTCTGCGAATAAAGTTTAAATTATGAGAATAAACATTTTTGAGAACAAAGTCAGTGATGAGAATGAAATTAAAATATTTTGAGAATAAAGTTGTGATATTTCGAGAAAAAAAAGTCTAAATTACAAGATAAAATAGAACATTTTTGAGAAAGTCAATTATGAGAATAAAGTTAAAATTTTTGGGAATAAAGTCGAAACACTTTGAAAATGTCAAAATTCAAAATTACGAGAATAAAGTTGTAATATTTTGAGAAAAGAGTTTAAATTCTGAGATAAAGCGGAACATTTTTGAGAATAAATAAAGTCAATTACATGAATAAAGTCAAAATATTCTGAGAATAAATTAAATATTTTGAGAAAGTCAAAATTGCGATAAAGTCAAAATTACAAGAATAAAGTTTAAATATTTTAAGAATAAAGTCAAAATTAATATTTTGAGAAAGAAGTCACAATTATGAGAAAGTCTAAATATTTTGGGAATAATGTTCAAATTATGAGTATAAAGTCAAAATATTTTGAGATTTAAGTCAAAATTATGAGAATAAAGTCAAAGAATTTTGTGAAGTATAGCCAATATTGCACATGGCCCAGATTGTGAGCACTGGGAGAAATTCCAGTGTCTTGGGAACTGATTTGAATATACGTGGGATTATTAGCAAAAATCATACCATGTGTTGTATACTCATAGGGACAGCTTGAAAATAATTTTTCATGTCTTCGAATGCATTCATTAGGCTATTTGTAATTTAACTTTAAACTAATTTAACTTTATTCTCTAATTTTGACATTTGGCACTAAAACGCCGTCGTAAGATCCAACACAGATTTATACACGCAAACATTAAAGTCTTCACCTGTTGGTTTCCACAATCTCATTGACTTTGTCGATCTTGCAATGTAAACGTCCTGCGGCGATGAATCGCGACAGCTCCCTTAGGAAAGAAAAAGACCAAAGTCAGCATAGAAATAACGCTTGTTTACATAGTTGTTTATATGAAAGCGGGAACGTACTGGTCGATGAACTCGGTGCTGACTCCAAATGCTTCGGCCATGTATCCCAGCGTGAGGGAGCGGTAGGATTCCAGCAGCTGGCTGTAGGCTAAAATGCGCATCTCTCGTACATAGTAACGGTAATGAGGAGCAAACAACCAGTCTTGCTTCATCTCCTGTTCCACTCGAGCTACAGAAGACAAACAGATGGAACATATGAGCAATACATTTTTAAACAATAACAGAAGAGCAGACTCCATAAACATTGCAAATAAATAACAACATAGCTTACAACATTAATCTTACAGCAGACCGTGGCTAGTTAAGCAATAACATTCTGCTCAATTGTTCTTTAAAGGTTTGTACTATGAGCAACTGGCCCGCTCCGCCAATATTTTACTTACCCAATGATTGAAAGAATACGGAATAACGGCACTCGTAGAGAGAGAAGAGGTACTGACGCACAGCGGGTAAACTGTGCAACACCTCCAAGATCTCAGCACCCTTAATCACCTGAGAGAAGATCGGACATCACATCATTCCTTGTGTTAGCTTGGTTATTTCAAATAGGTTTAGTTGCATTTGTATTAGGTACATTTTTTGGCCATAGCACATGTACAGGAATTCAGATTTTTTTCTTTAATGGTTCAGTTAGAATTCTCTAAGTTTTGCTCTGGATAAGATTGTGTACAAAATGCATTTAATATAGCAATATACATAATATAACCCAAGTGTTTATTACATTTTCATTAAAGTTAAAAAAAAAAAAAAAGGGGGATAAACTAATCTAAAAATCATTATTTAATTTATTTCATCTCTATAATTCTAACATTAATAAATTAAATTTAAAAAGGCTTTTTAAGGTCTAAAAGTTTTTAAAGTGTTTACTGTAATATTCATAAGGACATCTCTCATGCTCACTAAGGCTGCATTTTTAATTAAACTACAGTAAAAACAGTAATATTGTAAAATATTATTACAGTTGTAATATGTACCGTTTTTATTATTATTTTTTCAATACATTTTAAAATGCAATTTATTCCTGCAATGGCAAAGCTGAATTTTCAGCAGTCATTAACGTTACTCCAGTCTTAGGGACAGAAAAATCTAAATACACAACACAATATTTCTAAAAAAGTAAATAATTTAATAATAATAATAATAATAATAATAATAATATATTAAAAATAAATAATATTAATAAAAATTAATTAATAATATTTAATAAATTAATAATATATATTTTTTAATCAGTAAAATATAATCAATTAATCAAAGTCAATTAAATGAAACCATTAAAATAGAATCCAGAAGAAAAAAAAATTGTAGGGCCTTAAAAATACACTTTGCTAAATTTAATAAATTGTGCAAGTTTCATGATTTAAATTAATTATACAAGCTTTTTGATTAGTATTCTTTAAATTTAACCATCAAAACAGAGTCTAGAAAAATGTAAATGGGGGGAAAAAAAATTGAAACGGAAAAAAATGAAATTTTGGGGAAAAATAAAATAAAACAGAATTTGAGGAGGAAAATGATTTTATAGAACCCTCCAGTCTTCAGTGTCAGATTATCTTCCAAAAATCATTCTAATATGCTGATTTAAGGCTCAAGAAACATTTCTTACTGTCAATATTGAAAACAGTTCCTGCTTAATATTTTGTGCAAAACCTTTTAAGATTAAAGGATTTAGGATTAAAAAATTGAAATCTTTTGCAACATTATTTCTACTGTCACTTTTGAGCAACTTAATGCTTCCTTACTGAATAAAAGTACCAATCTGTTGCAAAAAAAAACCCTCAAAACATCTTACAGACCCCAAACACAATACTGTTTATTTTTTTAGGCTAGCTCTTACCTTCTCTCTCAAGTCTGGCCTCTTGAGCGCAATCATACACACGTACACAGTGTATGTAACGAACGTCTTGTAGTCCATCAGCTCATACGAAGTGAATGTGGAGACGGTATCCAGAAAGAGCTCTGCTGCCTGCTTGAAATCCCGAATGGCCACGCAGTAGAGGCCCTGATACACCTTCAGACGATTCCTCCGGTCCCAGTCACCACCTTCCTCAATCAAACTGTTCATATATGCGGAATTCAAGAGTCAGGCCCAACATTCGGAGCAGTGATGCATTTGTTAAATAAACAAGTCTGAACTCGATACTGTACCTTTTGGCTTTCTCAGTGTTGCGGGTGATGAGGTCATTGTCCATATAAAACAGGCCAATCCTCAGCAGGTAAAAAACAATATCCAAGCGATGACCAAGAGCAACAGTCTTGTCATACGTCTTCCTGAAGGCAGTCAGGGCTCCTTCCTAAATAAAAGACAGAAATATTATCAGTGTGGATATTGTGAGAAAAAAAAAAAAATGAACATGTGTCCACCTTTTTCTTCCTGTATGAGTGGGCGTGGCCATTTGTACATTTTATGGTTTTTGCTTCCGGTCTCATTCACATCCAGCTATTTTTAGCTGTACAAAACAGCTGGTTTTGCTGTTTGATATTTCAAATTGGTGTGTTTTACCATATTATTTTAATGTATTATCTTAATTATTATCACACTGGTTTGCAGTACAAACAGTTTTACAGTTTACTGCGTGTTATTCTTCTCGTTATTTTCCTATAGCGGAAAAAGTACCGGAAGTCTTACCCATATATGAGGGGCCATATAGGCCATAATTATTGAAAAGCCTCTTACAAACATTAGTGAAACAAAAACATTGATAAACCTTAGTGAAATTCATTCATGTGCATTACTGAAAAGAATGAATTGCACTATGGTTGATCAATGTTTTTCATTTCACTAAAGACATTAAAGAAAAAGGAAAATAGATGTAACCAAAAATATATCACCATTCAAAAATCAGGGTCAGTATGATTTTTTTTTTTTTTTTCCAATTCAGTAAAGATGCATTAAATTGATCAAAAGTGACAGTATTAGTTTTATAAAAGGAAAAAAAAGACAAGGAGAAGAAAATGTGAACAGTTACTGGGAAAAATGTGTTTTTATTTATTTTTTTTTTTAAAAGTTTATTTACTTAATGTATTAAATCGAATTGAAAGACAAAAAGTGATAGTACATATATTTATAATCTTACAAATAAATGTTCTTTTGAAACTTCTGTTCTCATAACTGATTATAAGAAAGTTCTTAAGCATCAAATCAGTTTATCAGAATGATTTCTGAAGGATCATGTGTCACACATGATGCTAAAAATTAAGCTTTGATCAGAGGAACAAGTTACATTTGTTCATCAGATACTTTAAAGGAGTCATCGGATGCCCATTTTCCACAAGTTGATATGATTTTTTAGGGTCTTAATGAAAAGTCTATAATATACTTTGGTTAAAAATTCTCAATGGTTGTGTAAAACAACACTCTTTTTACCTTGCCAAAATCAGCTCTGCACAAATTATCCTGTTCTGGTTGAGGTTGCTTTAAATGTTAATGAGCTCTGCTCGCCCCGCCCCTCTCTTCTCTCTGTGGAGTGACGAGCCTGTTTACTTTAGCCACATTTAGCCGGGAGTAAATGACGACCACTACGATCATTATTACATCCAGCAACACAACACCTCAATCGCTCAACCCGAGATATTCTCGTCTAACTTACATCCCTGCTCCGACATCAAAACATGGAGGTTGGACTGTTACAGCTGATCTGAGGTAAGACGCTCATGTCAATCAACTATCGAGGGAGCGCCCTCTGTGGGTGTGACGCCACACCGACAGGCATCTGAGAATGGCTCGATTTGAAAATATTATTTTTAATATTATATTTAATATTATTTTTACAGATTAATTAAAAACCACTGCATGGATTTTTATCATTATAGGGTAGATTTGTACATACACTGCCAACACACATTAATGTTCAAACAACATGTAAAAGTGAACTTAGCATCCGATGACCCCTTTAAGTTGTAATAATAGTTCACAATACTACTGTTTTGTTGTTGTGGTTGTTGTTTTAAAATTTAAAAAAAGCCAGTAAGAGACTATTTTTTCAAAAACATGTTAAAATCTTACTGACCCCAAATTTTGGAACGGTAAGTGTATAGTTCCTTCCATTAAAAAAAAAAAATAATAATATGTTTGTAGAAAATTATATAAATCGATTCAAAATAGTAACTCCTTTTTAGAATTGGTTAGTTCACCCAAAAATGAAAAGTCTGTCATTAATTACGTTCGAAAGCTGTGAGACCTTCGTTAATCTTCAAAACACAAATTAAGATATTTCTGATAAAATTCAAGAGTTTTCTGACCCTGCATCTAGACGTGCAATATCTGTAAATACTGTGTATTTTAGCATCATTAATTACTAAAGGGTCAGTTCACCCAAAAATTAAAATTCTGTCTTTAATCACTCACTCTCATGTTGTTCCAAATGTGTAAGACTTTGTCGTTCTTTGGAACAACATCAGGTGACAAATGTTTGAACTTACCATTTAATAATTAATAATGACGCTATAATATACAATATATGTGACCCTGGACCACAAAACCAGTCTTAAGTCGCTGGGGTATATTTGTAGCAATAGCCAAAAATACATTGTATAGGTCAAAATTATAGATTTTTCTTTTATGCCAAAAATCATTAGGAAATTAAGTAAAGATCATGTTCCATGAAGATATTTTGTAAATTTCCTACTGTAAATATATCAAAACTTAATTTTTGATTAGTAATATACATTGCAAAGAAGTTAATTTGGAAAACTTTAAAGGCGATTTTCTCAATATTTTGATTTTTTTGCAACCTCAGATTCCATATACTGAAATAGTTGTATCTCGGCCAAATATTGTTCTATCCTAACAAACCATACATCAATGGGAAGCTTATTTATTCAGCTTTCAGATGATGTATAAAGCTCAATTTCGGAAAACTGACACTTATTGCTTTGTGGTCCACGGTTACATATTAACAGAACCAGCACATCTAGAGGACAAATAACTTCTTTTTTTCCCCCCAAAAAAGTCTAAAGTTCTTTCAGGAATTATTAATATCATCGTTTTCCACACGTCATTTAGCTTAACTGAGTATATACTGCTTGAATTTGTACCTTGTCACCGATGCGTATGAGATACTCAGCTTTGGCCATCATGGCATCTCTGATCTCACTCTCTCCCAGGTTCTTCTCAGCATCTTCCAAAACATCATCCAGACGTTTCAGCTCGTCCTCATTTGCCTTCTTCATCTTACTCAGCAGATCCGTGTCTGCCTGCCATTTCAGCTCTTTACACAGAGCTTCATAGTACGGAGCCATATCTACAAAACACAATCACAACATCATGATACGTACATTTGAGGTGTTTCACTTATCTAATATATTGAATTCTAAGTAACTATGCAACAAAATATATCCATAATACGTGATTTGACACAAATATCATCTAAAAATCTATTAAAATTGTAGTGTAGAGACTACGGTTTGTCTCAATACAGGAAATTACTTCGAAAAAATATAAAAAATATAAACAGTGTGACAACCAGTGATGGGAATAACGGCGTTATAAATAAACAGCGTTATTTTTTCAGTAACGAGTATTCAAACGAATTACTGTTTCCTACGTTACAACGCCGTTACCATTACTGCCAATAAAATACGGCGTTACTATCATTTATTATAATATTATTATAATTTTATTTTTCAGTTCATCTGAATGGATGCGCAGCGTACCTGTATTTGACGAGCTGTAAACTCTAGTGTGAAGGCACACGACTAGCCGTCACTTTGTCTCACACACACGCAAAGAAAGATACAGAGCAACAGAGTCTTATATCATGCAGAATTGACGCGCTACGTGTAAACGATATTCTTTGTTGTATTTTCCTCTCAAAACAACGGAGCTCCTTTGGAATACTTCAGCTTTTAAGAACTGCTGGTTTCTCCGGTAGTAGGCGGAACTAATGTGCAAACAGCAATCTCACTGGCTGGCGCTCACCTATTATCGTCCCTGTTTTGATTACAGCAAATCAGTTCGAACGAACACAGACAACGTGATTAATATTCATGACCCCAGCAGCTCATTAAACCTTAGTGTGTTTAATATTGTTATTAATAGTAGAATTCGTGGTAGTAACAACACGTTCATAGAAACACTAAATTACAAACAAGTTCTAAGTTCAGTCAACATGACAAACATGCATTCATACATGGTTACTCTAATTACTAAAGTTCTAATGGCTAAAGTTGAATGCTAATTATAATATTATATCAGATATTTAATATTAGTCTGGTGAGTAAACTAAAAATGTAATTAATTTCATTAAAATTTCATTCATTTAACATATTTAATATTGGGGTCATCCAAGTTATTTAATATATTTAATTTATTTATTTATTTATTTATTTTTTTTTTTTAAAGCAACACAATAGTTACTTTCCCTGGTAATTAGTTACTTTTATAATGATGTAACTCAGTTACTATCTGTGAGAAGTAACTAGTAACTATAACTAACTAATTTTCAAAGTAACATTCCCAACACTGCCCACAACAACATTAAAATAGTGTAGATTAGTGTACAACGTTTTATATTTATTTTATAGTTATATTAAATTAGATTTTTTTTAAAGCAACGCAATAGTTACTTTCCCTGGTAATTAGTTATTTTATAATGATGTAACTCTGTTACTAACTCAGTAACTATTTGTGAGAAGTAACTAGTAACTATAACTAATTACTTCTTTAAAGGTACGTGCCCAACACTGGTGACAACGGCCTGTTTTACCATGCAAAGAAAAAATAAATAAATCTATATTCAAAAGCGTCAGAAGACGAAATGTGTACATGATAACCACCAAACGCATTAGCAGCTAATGAGCTAATGTGCTACTTGGTTTAGCCTGTCAGCTAGCGAAACCACAAAACACATGGAAATTACAAAGCTCCCGCATGAAACAGCTGCATATATTGCAGTAATACAGAAACTCTGAGATATTTCTGCTAAACGAGCGGCTTGTGTGACTGAATGAGCTCACTGTTGAGTTTGATGGCGTCCATCAGTTCGCTCTTGACTTTAGCATCCTGTCTGTGATCCTCCAGAGTCAGTAAAAACTTCAGCTGCGCTATTCTCAGATTGGGGTTTTTAGGTAAACCCTCTTCCTCCAGGTTTTCCAAAGGCATATTTGCAGAGTTCAAAGAGATGAAAAAGGACGGGAGTCTGTGTTATGGCTGAGAGTGATAGTGATGAACCAGTCACAACGATGACTAGGGGGAAATCTAAACAAAAAATGGGTAAATTCACTTCCTCTCGCTCGAGACGCTGGCGCAGGGAAAAGAGAGTCTGTCTAAGTCAAACAACGTGACAAAGATAATAATACTGCCCCCGTCTGGTTGTATGTTATATTGCACTCACAAGTGATTTCAGTCGTTCGGATGCGACGGACCCCAAATATAGACCATCCTCTGGCGAGGGACCCCCATGCTAAAATTTAAAAGACAGCTATATATTTTCACGATGACCCAATTTAAACTGTGAAAAATTAATACTATAAATATGCGTGAAATATATTTTGAACAATTTCAACAAAATTATTTTTTAAAAAATAATTTAATAAAATTACATTATTAAATCTCTTTTTTTCTGTTCACAGTAGTACTGTGCTGTGGTTAAGGTTAAGGATATTTATTTTTATATTTTATATTTACACACATATTTATTTTGTTTATTTATTTACTTACTTGCTTAAATCAACCCCCATTCTAAAATTTTAAAGACAACTATATATTTCCATGAAGATCCGATTTAAACTGCTATAAAACTGTATAAAATATATTTGGAACAAATGTTTTTGTAAAATCATAAAAAAAAGTGTGTGTGTGTGTGTGTGTGTGTGTGTATATATATATATATATATTTTTTTTTTTTTTTTTTTCCTTTATTAATTATACCTAAATCAACCCCCATTCTAAAATTTTAAAGACAACTATATATTTTCACGAAGACCCAATTTAAACTATGAGAAATGAATACTATAAATATGTGTAAAATCTATTTTGAACATAATTTAAACAAAATTATTTAATAAAATTACATTATTAAATCTCTTTTTTTATTCACAGTAGTACTGTGCTGTGGTATTTATTTTTGTTGTGAGTTAAGGTTAGGATATTTATTTTTATATTGTATATTTATACACATAAATATAACATATAAAAATAAATTTTTTTGTTGTGAGTTGAGGTTAGGATATTTTTATATTTTATATTTATACACATATTTATTTTGTTTATTTATTTGTTTATTTATTTATTTACTTGCTTAAATCAACCCCCATTCTAATTTTGTTTATTTATTTATTATTTTGTTTATTTATTTTGTTTATTTATTTGTTTATTTATTTTGTTTATTTATTTACTTACTTGCTTAAATCAACCCCCATTCTAAAATTTTAAAGACAACTATATATTTCCATGAAGATCCGATTTAAACTGTGAAAAATTACTACTATAAAACTGTATAAAATATATTTGGAACAAATTTTTTTGTAAAATCATAAAAAAAAGTGTGTGTGTATATACATATATATATATATATATATTTCTTTATTAATTATACCTAAATCAACCCCCATTCTAAAATTTTAAAGACAACTATATATTTTCACGAAGACCCAATTTAAACTATGAGAAATTAATACTATAAATATGTGTAAAATATATTTGTAATATAATTTTAGTGAAATTATTTTTAAAAAAGTTAATAAAATTACATTATTAAATCTCTTTTTAATTGACAATAGTACTGCACTGTTGTATTTTTTCCCCCAAAGGTTAGGGTATTTATTTTTAGTTTATATTTGGTTTATTTATTTCTTTATTAATTTACTGAAATCAAGCCCTATTCTAAAATTTTAAAGACAACTATATATTTTCACAAAGACACGATTTAAAAAGTGAAAAATTAATACTATAAATATGTGTGAAATATGTTTGGAACATAATTTTAGTAAAATAAAAAAAAAGGAAATTACATTATTAAATCTCTTTTTTTATTCACAATAGTACTGTACTGTTGTATTTTTTTTTGGGGGGGGTTATGGTGTTTACTTTTACATTTATATATATAAAAAATAATTTTATATTTATTTCTTTGTTAATTTAATGAAATGTATATTTTTTAATCAGTCATTATTTTTTTATCAAAACGTATTTTTTAAATATTTTTTTTTTATTTATTGTTTTCTCTAAACTTTTCCACGAACCCCCTAGCATTCTCTTGTGACCTTAATTCATTCCAGTTCACAGCTAGTCATTCAATATTCCAATAAACCCACAAAATGATAATATCACTAATACATTTAAAATAAAACAATTTTTTAATCTGGACAAATGCAGACTCATGGCTAAATAGATAGTACCTTTTAAGAGACGAGTCATTGTGACAAGTCATTCCAGTGTCAAAAATTAATCTAAATGTCTAACAGAGATGACACAGTATTTATTGGAGCGAAGCAGTGGTCGACATATGACATAAGATACCAGCAGATAAACATGACCATTTTACGGGAACTGGTAAGAACATGTTATTTCATTATATTGCCAGATCTTATAGATGAAATCTGAATTTAAAGGAGAATCAAAGAATTATTCTTATTATATTTCAACAAAATATCCATAATGGTAAAGCTAAGTATATTGCTGGAGGAAATGTTTTTGTGAAATCGCCTATATATTTTCTTTACTTCTATCAACCAAACGCAGACTCTCAAGTATTTGAAACTGAAATGTTGAATATGTAGTCAGTGTACAGTGTGACTGTAATTTCAGGTTGGTGGGAAAGCACTTATCTTTATCGTTGTGTTGGGATTGGGTGGAACTTTTCAGAATGGATTTCATCTCACAGCGATCAGCTCTCCGACTCCTGTACGTTTGTTTCTTTTCCTGTTATTACTTTAAGAAAGCATGTTACACTTTAGTTTGTGCCCTTGTTACAAAGTAATTACACACATATGTACTGAGTAACAAGACGTAGCCGACACTCCTAAAAAATCACGGTTCCAAAAGGGAAGTGTGTGTGCCCTACCGAAAAAAACAGCTAAACCAGCCTAGGCTGTTTTTTTCAGCAGGGTGGTCATCCAGCCTGGTTGGTTTTATCCACTTCCTTTGTTGGTCAGGCTGGGAGACTTGCTGGAACAACCAGTTTAAACCAGTTAAGACAAGCCAACCAGCCTGGTTTTGGTTTGTTTGTTTTTTTAATCTAAAGAACACTTTCCTCTGTAAAGAACCTTGTGCAATGAAAAGGTTTCATGGATGTTAAATGTAATTCATGTAAGTATAGAACCTTTATTTTTAAGTATGGGTGAGACTTCAGTTCATATGTGAAGAATAACAATGTGCTGTAAACTGTAAAACTGCACTACAAACCAGTCTGTTCATAACTAATATAATTAAAATAATATGGTACAACACACCAGTTTGCAATATCAAGCTGTTTGTACAGCTAAAAATAGCTGGATGTGGATGAGACCGGAAGCCACACCCATAACATTTACAAATGGCCGTGCCCACTCTTACGGGAAGAAAAAGATGGGTAGCAGGGTTGGAAATTAAGGAGGGCTTGTGGCAAAAATGCCACCAGAATGAGCAAAAATGCCTCATAAATTCAATACAAACGCCCCTGCACAATAAAGCCATGTATTACGTTGTTTGCGACTACAATGAAATGCATCAGATTTTGTCCAGAACTTTGTTTTCTATATCATTATTACAATATAAAGAGCAATAATCTACAATAATGTAATGTAATGTTATTTTATAATAGTGTAGCCCTATGAGCTCCTGTTTATTTACATGTATAATTTAGATACAATTTTAAACGGGATTATAAAAACAATAAGGTGATTATAAACATTGACCACACAAATGTAAATAATGCCCATGGAAATCAACTGTAAAAGTTGATTTGGTTTAATTGATTGTAACTATGATGGTACGATTTTACTGTTACTATTACTATACTAAGTACATGTAACACATGCTTTTTTTTTTTTTCTATCGCTAATTCAGTATTCTTACAATCTAGGTATGAATCAATTGATGATGATTTGTCTCAAATCTGTTATCTGTTTTCCCCACAGTACATTCAGAGCTTCATTAACAGCAGCTGGACGTATCACTATGGGGATATTCCAGGAGAGAAGACCGTCACCTTTATCTGGTCTGCTGTGGTGGCTCTATATGCTTTAGGAGGTCTCATTGGCTCCATGACTGTCAGATACTTTGCCAGTCACCTGGGAAGGTTAATCTCACTCATCCTCATCTGCTTTCGCTATTCTAGCACTATCAGGGTAAGACCAAACAAATGGATGTTCATTTACTGTATATGTTCTTCTTGCAGAAAAGGAACCATGCTGTTAAACAGTGCAATCGGAATTGTGGCTACAGTAATCATGTACATTAGTAAACCTACATACTCATTTGAGCTGATCCTTGTAGCACGCTTCCTATTTGGATTCGGAGCAGGTATGTGCATCAGATTATGTGTATAGACATAAAACCTGACATGATAATAACATGTGATGTGTACTGTGATTTGCTCTCACTCTTTGTTTAAAGGGTTGGGTGGGAATGTACACGCCATTTACCTTGGTGAGAGCTCACCGAAGAAAATCAGAGGCATGGTGACACTTACAGCCGCTACCTTTTTGGGCCTTGGGAAACTCTCAGGACAATTTGCTGGTCTGAGGTAATAATTCAGTATTAAGGTCACAAAGAATTAGCAAGAATATAAATCATCAAAAAAGAATTAATGTCAAGGTGTCATTTCATCGGGACATCTGAGTTTTTTGATTAAGAATTACACTGTCAATCAACCACTCGATCAATCAATAATATAGCACAAATGAATTGTTCACAATATGATCAATAACATGCATTAGATAAATACACTACCAGTAAAAAGTTTTTATGTTTTTGAAAGAAGTCTCTTTATAATATGTTTAATAATACAGATTTCTTAATTATTATCAATGTTAAAAACAATGGATTTGGTGCATAATATTTTTGTGGAACACATTAAATTGATCAAAAGTAACAGTAAAGACATTTATAATGCTACAAAAGATTTCTATTTCAAATAAATGGTATACTTTTCATCAAAGAATCCTGAAAAAAATATATATGATTTTCACAAAAATATTAAGCAGCAAAAACACTGCTAATTGTAAGAATAGTTATTAATAATTGAGCTCCAAAAATAACTGACAATAACCAAATCAGTATATTAAAATGATATATATATATATATATATATATACACGTTATTACTTAAAATGGTTTTTAATGTAATTTTGATGAAATAAATGCAGCCTTGGTGAAGAAGAGACCTTTTTAAAACCTTCATTATTCCAAACATGTGACCAGTAATGCAGATTTTCATTTAATGCCAACTTTAGTAATTGATCTGGCTTCAGGAAATGAGTCTTTTGTTACTCAATATTACTTTGAATTACGAGCTAAGTTTCTCATTTTATCCCAAGGGAAATTCTTGGCCGTGAAGACTGCTGGAACATTCTTCTATGCATCCCGTCATTTTTTTGTATGGTCCAGCTGGCAATCTTGCCGTTTTTCCCTGAAGCTCCACGATATGTTCTGATAGAGAAAGGCAACACTCAACAGTGCAAAAAAGGTGCATTACATTTAACCCAATTAAAGCAATTTCATGTAACTGATCAGCCTCTGTATGTTGCAAACATCTTTTGTGTTACATCACGTATATATGTGTTTTCATGGGCAGCACTGCAGAGTCTGTGGGGACCAGGTGATTATAAGTTGGAGATACAGGACATGTTAGCAGAGCAGGCAGTGATTGGAAAGGAGCATAATAAGAGTCTGCTGGATCTGCTGAGAGAAAAACACCTGCGTTGGCAGGTCCTTTCCATGGTGGTCATAAACGGATGCATCCAGTTCAGCGGCGTCGCTGCTGTAAATCATTTAGCACTTATCGTCTATATATCGAATGAAACTTTTGTATAGAAATGTGTTTGATTCAAAAGTGTTGTGTTGTCAGAAAGTATCCAAGACATCATTTGATGGTTACATAACAACCTGAATACTAACTGGGTACACTGTGAAAATGTTGTGATCTTTGTACCCTTCTCGCTCACAGATCACAGTGTTCTCTTTCAACGTCTTTTTGGAAGCGGGTATTCCAGTGGACAAGATCCGTTACGTCACTCTGGGCATAGGAGCATCAGAAGTCCTTCTCAGCATAACCTGTGTAAGTTCCAAAGAGGCCGGACATGAAATTATGTGTAACCTGAAAACAAGGAGGAACATCATAAATCATCTATGTGGCCCATTTGTGCCATCTATAACAGTATTTGTGTTTGTGTGAATGCGTAGAGCCTGTTCATTGAGACCGTGGGGAGGAAAGTTTTGCTGTGGAGAGGGTTTGGGGGAATGTCGACCATTATGGCATTAATCACCGTCGCCCTGTACCTAAAGGTGAGTCTTTATCATTTAACAGCTCACAACGATCAAAACAGAACTTTATTACCTCATCTCTATTTCATCCGCAGGACTACAGCTCTGTGATTTCATACTGCACTGTCGTCCTCATTTTCCTGTTCATCATCTTCTATGCGGCAGGCCCAGGTAAGCTATTCATATATTTAGGGGAGAGTGGGGTAAGATGAGCCAATTTTAAAGATAATTTACCTCTTTTAAAATCAATTTTTTTTTTTGATTTCAAAATCAAATTTTATTTTACAGTCATAATTACTTAAACAAATAAAACAATCAAATGAAGTTTCATTTTCAATCTTTAATTGTTTGCATTTCTGTAACAATATCCCACAATATCACCTTTCCAAAAACTAAACAGAGTTTGTTGAGTAAAATTAAATAAAAACTGAATTAGAATTAAGGAATAAATGTCACTGAAACTAATAAACATTTTAGTCAAAAGATTCTTGGCATGGTAGCTTTTCTGCAATGTTAAACAGACCATTAGGGACTACAGGTGGAAAGATATATATGATTATAATGCGTCTTCTGGTTCCCAAAGATGGATTTAGTGCACTTGTACACTGTCCCTATCTCAAAATATTAGAATATTTCCAAAACAGCATTTATGCACTCAATCTGGTTCACTTGGTTGGGGCTCCTTTAGCACAAATGAAAGCATCAGTGAGGTGTGGCGTGGAAGCAATCAGCCTGTGGCACTGCTGAGGCACTGTTGAGCCTTCAGCTCATCTGTATTGCTGGATCGACTGTTTCTTATCTTTCTTATGAAAATTTCCCATGGATTCCATATGGGGTTCAGGTCAGGCATGTTGGCTGGCCAATCAAGCACAGTAATATCATGGTCAGCAAACCACTTGGAAGTGGTTTTGGCACTGTGGGCAGGTGCTAAAGTCCTGCCTTTATCTCCATAAAGCTAGTCAGCAGATGGAAGCATGACTTTGGATTGATAAAACACAATAGACCAACACCAGCAGAAGTCATGGCACCCCAAATCATTACGGACTTCAGGAAACTTCACACTGGACTTCAAGCAGCTTGGATTCTGTGCCTCTCCAGTCTTCATCCAGACTCAGATGCAAAATTTACTTTTATCTGAAAAGAGGACTTCGGACCACTGAACAACAGTCCCGTTCTTTTTCTCCTTAGCCCAGGTAAAATGCTTCTGACATTGTTTCTGTTTCAGAAGTGGCTTGGTAGCCCTTTTCCTGAAGACATCTGAATGTGGTGACTCTTGATGCGCTGACTCCAGCTTCAGTCCACTCCTTGTGAAGCTCTCCCAAGTGTTTAAATCGGCTTTGCTTGACAGTTTTCTCAAGTTTGCGGTCATCCCTGTTGCTTGTGCACCTTTTCCTACCCAATTTCTTCTTTCCAGTGTACTTTGCATTTAATATGCTTTGATACAGCACTCTGTGAACATGCACCCCTTTCAGTAATGACCTTCTGTGAATTACCCTCTTTGTGGAGGTTGTCAGTGATTGTCTTCTGGACCATTGCCAAGTCAGCAGTCTTCCCCATTAGTGTGGTTTCAAAGAACAACAGATACCCGGAATTTATACTGTAGGGATGGACATTTAATAAAACTCAAATGTAAATATTCTAAAATTTTGAGATACTGTATTTTTGACTTTTAAAAAAAGGAACTTTTGGAATGTTTTACTTTACATGTAATGAATCTAGAATATATAAAAGTTTCAGTTTTTGAAGTTACAAAAAAAAAGAACTTTTTCACAATATTCTAATTTTTTGAGATGCACCCGTATATTACCATGCTACTCTCCAAGAGTTGTCATGACAGAACTTCTATAATGTGATCATTTTCATTATATTTCAATTTAAGAGTACTTACTTTCTATTTATTGATCTGTCATATAAGCAATATCACTCTTGTAATCATGCTGTCGATTGAAAATGACAATACAGTACCATACAGTACCATAATGATTATAAACTGACTAGCCAGTGCAAACAACTCAAAACAAGTTTGATCCGAACAGCTGGAATTGTCCCGTCCCTCGCCAGTGAGATCGTCATCCAGTCATACCGGCCGGCTGCATTTATGTTTACCGGCTTACTGCGCTGGCTGGGATTCACCATGTTTGGATTCATCTTCCCATTCCTTATTGTAAGTCCATCACCATGCCAATACCATAAAAAATACCATGTTTGTGAATTCAGATATTTTGTAAACTTTAATGATGTTAAAATATATAGTAAGTGTGTGCTCCACAAATGCAGCATCGGTAAATGTCACTTCTATTAGATGTTTCATTGTTGGTTTATGTAAGAAGCTTTTGCCAGCATATATGAAGCCAGTGATTATGACTGTATTGTGCATCTCTCAAAGTTTGTCTTCTCTTTATTTTATACCGTCATAAAAGACCAACTAAAATACAGAATTATTCTTTTATGTGTGCCCTATTATATGTCTTCTTCCCGAACAATGTGTAATACCAGGCTTTCAACGCACCTTTTTGCTGCTCCCATGAAAACTGCTCTGCAGCCTGTTGTCTCATTTTAACAAAAGGCCATGTTTCTCATCCATGTTTCTGCAGGCCTTTCTGAAGTCTCTGAGCTTTGTTCTCTTCTCCTGCATTTGCCTGATAGCTGCTCTCTACGTCTACTTCATCCTTCCTGAAACAAAAGACAAAACTCTCCTTGAGATTTCCCAAGAGTTCAAGAACATCAGAGTGTGTGGATCCTCCACAGAAGACGTCATGTGCTTAGAGACCAAGCTCTGAAGATGATTTTGATTTATGATGTGGAATAGATGTGGACTGAAGAAATATTAAATTATCATATTTATCAACATTACATTTATAAAGACTTTCAGGTGGATGGGTGGTCTTGGGTTTATTTAGCAATAATGGCCAGATGACAGTCCATTATCCTACTTAATATAAATGCACAAAATGTTACTTTGTGAGAAGACAGCATTTAAACAGCTGTTGAGAAAACTGATAGCTATAACGGTTAATATATTTTAGTGACCAGAAAGCTGTTTAACAAAAGACATTATACTAGACTTGACTTTTTTGGATGAAAAATGTGAAATGCAAAACTTGTTTTGTTATTTGATCTGCATGTTCTGTTATTTAAGAGACGTTTCATGTTTAAGAAAAAATGGTACATTTTTTGCTTCATTTATTTTCACTACCACTCAGAACACCTTATAAAACTTAAGGACCTTTTCATTCTTCTTTTTTTTCCCCTTTCCTTCCTCAGTGTCTGAACAATGTCTAACAACATTACGTATTGTCTGAAGTAACCCATGATTATTTCTTACATAACCTACTAGTTGTTCATGAACTAGCTAAAGGCTGAAATCCACTTTGTGACTTTTGTCAAGATTTTTGCACAGATTTACAGCCTGGCTGCAATAAAATTGCAATGATTTCTACAAAAGCTAGTTGCCCAAATATTTGATATTTGACAGGTTTCAGAGATTTTGCATAGTGTATGATGAACACAGACTGTCCTCCAGTCGGAGGAAATCAAACATGTTGATATTTCGAGCCATTTTTAGTACACATATTGTTTTCATTTGTTACACATCCCTTAGAAATAAGCTTCTAATTCATTTAGTACATGATGCACCATTTTTCTCAGCAGTTTACAAAGTCAGCAAGCGTTTGATGCCTGGTGTTTTGAAATCTGTTCAGAATAAAAAGCATGTAGTGTATTCCAGCCCTAAGCAAACATAATATCATTGTAACCTCTGCATGATTTCCTTCTTTCCATTTCTATCGTAGTGCAGATAGCTGAACTATTAAGTGAGGTTGACCCTACTAAATCAGCCCACCCAAGTTATTGCACAGGGGCTTTCGGTTTGTGAAACCCCATGAAGGTTCAGCTCAGGGACTTTCTGTCTTATCAGTCCTTCACAGGCTGTACTAGGCTTCCCAACCTCATTAGCCGTTTAATAAGTACTGTGTGAACGTCACAGAGCAGAAATGATTGACATAACTACATGCTTCATCAGCACTTCAGCTGTTTCACAGGATTAAGTGGAGGATTAATTTAACTGACTATCATTTTGGACATCCCTAAACACGCAAAGTATATTGTATTAGAACAACTTTATATCCACAACATATTCCCTAATGGGAATTATACAGTTTTAGTTAGAAATTAGGGGATTCTATAGAGGCACAGGTTTGAAGATAACCTCCTAGGCCCAAAGCCAATTATTTTGACAACTATTAATAAACTACATATGTGCATAAATGTGTTACTAGCAGCAAAACCAATCATGGATATTAGGAATTTGGTAGAGAGCAAAACTACAATATACACAGGGTTTTTTAAAAACAGCAAAAATAAATGATTAATGTATAAGTTTCCAATACCTGTTATGTGACCTTCATATGACAAAAACAAAAGTTTAAATTTGTTATTTTTTAATTAAAAAAATAAAAAATAAATAAAAAATCAAGCATGCAATATAAATTAAAAAAAAAAAAAAAAACACCCCATGTATGTAAGCAATGAATAATTTCAATTCAAATTATGTGACAGTACTTTCAACTGCCAAAGGGTGGCGCTGTTTATTCACTGCAAAAAGACAGTACAAGCTGCAGACGACAGTGATTAGCTTTTAATAAGAACCAAAGAGTGCAGAAGTGTTATTAAATTCATACAACGTGACACATGAATGTTACACTGCAAGTACGTTTCTTTAGTGCTTTTAACTTCTTTTATGAGAATGTTAACCATGTAGTAATGTTTCCTTTCAATGTTTTTGAGTAAAACGGATTACGTTAAAGTTCTGATTCTTTTCTGACCTATCTATACTGTGAGCTTTACATTACAATTTTACAAAAATGTAATCCCACGTGTTTTTGTCTAATGGAAAGCTTTGCTGTTAATGCAGTTAGTCTGTTGTTTTTTTTTTTTTTTTTTTTTTTTTCACATTCCCTGGATGGAACAGGTTAAAATATAGGCCACTCCACTGTATGTAAGTGCAAACCTCCTCTGGGTGCTGTTCTAGCACATTGTGCTAAGAATATGCTTATAGTTTATTTTTTCGGCTAATACAGTATGAAGCAGGGACGTTTGTAGATGGTAAAGGCAAGGGAGGCAGCGCCTGCTCAAAAATGTATTGCAAAAATACAACAACACCAAAATGACAAAATATAACATTACAAAGTGTATAAATCACTTGTTTTTCTAAAGAAACATTGTTTAACTGTGTCTCTCTCTCATCCTTTGAGCCCACTGAGTTTGAACAGGTGCCCTAAAGCCTGTGGTGAGTTTGGTGGGGGGTAATTGAGAATGGATGGAGGTAAGTTGCATGAGAGGATGCAACGCCTCCATCGCGATATGATTGGATATGACTGGTTATGTTCGGCTGTGACTGGTTCATGTGACAAATCCCGCCTCTTATGTTCATGCTTGTTCCGATCAGTCTGATTGAACAATATAATGGCGTTAATGAGAAGGCTAATTTAAAAAAAAGTAGGTGAACAACTCACACACTTAGATATAACTACTTTGTTACATAAAAATAAGACTTAAAATGGCCTGAAAAACATGATCTCTGGGAGTTTTTAGTGAGCAATCCGCTTTAAAGTAGGCCTAAATCTCTGTCTGTGACCAATTTTTATCCAGCTTTGATGACTGACGATCCCCACAATAGTTAACTATTAAAAAGAACAGCTGAATATGAGTTCAGAAATAAAATATATTGTTTAAATAGTTTCTGCCTTGAGTTATTATTTTGGAATAAATGTAAAATGCTTAAAAACACTTGATGAGAGTCATACTTAGCTTTAATAAATAGAATATTGATTATACTGTTAATGAAAGAATATATGATATGAAGAATGTGTTATATACAAATAAAATGCAGTACAAACACAAATATTGCGAAATATTAATACAACTTAAAATATATTTTCTATTTGAATATATTTTCAAATTAATTTATTCTGTGATGGCAAAGCTGAATTTTGCAAACTTCACATGATGATACTTCAGAAATCATTCTAGTATGCTGATGTGCTGCATAACTAATGCATCATAAAAGTATTAGTTTCTTTCTAAAAAGAAAAAATTGGATCTTCTTTAAGACAACCTAACCAAGCTTAAATATCAACATTAAAACATTAGTAGTCACCTCTCAATCACTATGCCAATGTCATGCTCTCATTAAAAACACATGATGCTAACTACAACATGACACCAGTCCTCTGCATATGGATTATTTGATGGATAATTCTGAGAGCTAAAATGCATTAAGAGCTGAAGCCATTAATAATAGCTGACTGACATACGACATCAACAAAGTAATTTGTCCTCCACATATCTCTGCCAATCCGGAAAGGCAAATGACATAATGGTATGGAATCTGTGAAAAGACGATCAGACAATGGTAATACAATTAGCTTCATTAACATTCCTGCAGCTTGTTATTAATATTCAGGTGCCGTCCTGTTGAGTGCATACCTGAAATCGATCATTAATCAGGTGAATGAGTGTGCAAACGGGTGCATTTAGACTTTGACATCACAAGGTCAATGTGCAACTCAAATATTCATCATGATCCATGTCAACAATCACACATAGTAATGCTCTATAGTCACTTTTAAATTTTAAAACAACCATCTGAATTATTACATAAGCAGTACAAAGCTTACAAAAGGGCCGGGTGATATAGCTAAAAATGATATAAATAAATAAATATACATTTCAAAAACAAAATAAAATGGCAATTTTTTAATATATTTTTTTCACCGCTGTTGTTACAAAGTACATACTAAAATCAGCACTAAATAAAAAAAATAAAGGCTTTTAACATAGTGCTTTTTACTAAAATAATATAAAAGTAAACATACCGTAAAAGTACCAAGATAAAATATGTATAGAAATATAAAAAAAGAAAAAGAATATATACTGTATACTGTATACTGTATATATATATATATGAACATTTTACAAAAACTTGCAGACAAAGCAAGATCTTTGAATAACAAAGAAACACATTACACTTTACGTGATGGATGGGACAGAACAAGTGGCAGATCTCTGTCCCATCTGTCATAGTCATTAGTTGAAAAACGGGAGTGAAATTGGCTTTTAAAGGAAAAGTGCACTTCCAGAAACAGCAATTTACAGATACTCACCCCCTTGTCATCCAAGATTGTCTTTTTTGCTTTTTTTGAGGACATTTCAGGATTTTTCTCCATATAATGGGCTGATATGGTGCCCCGAATTTGAACTTCCAAAATGCAGTTTTTTTTTTTTTTGTTTTTTTCCAAAATGCAGTTTAAATGCGGCTTCAAATGATCCCAAATGCGGCTGTAAGCGAACCCAGCCGAGGAAGAAGGGTCTTATCCAGCTAAACGATCAGTTACTTTCATAAAAATAATACAATTTATATACTTTTTAATCTTAAACGATCGTCTTGTCTCCCTGAACTCTGTGAATTCTAGCTCAAGACAGTTAGGGTATGTTGACAAACTCTGATCGTATTTTCTCCCTCAACTTCAAAAATCGCCCTATATCACTGTTTTACCTTTTTTGTTAAGGGTGTTTGATCTTCTTTGCATGTTCACTTTGCAAAGACTGGGTCGGAACTTCTGCAGCGATGTAGGATGATTTTGAAATGATTTTTGATGTTGAGGGAGAAAATACGGTCAGAGTTTTTCGACATACCCTAACTGTCTTGAGCCAGAATACACAGAGTTCAGGCAGAGCAAGACAAGACGAGCGTTTGAGATTAAAAAGTATTTAAACTGTATTTTTTTAATGAAAATAACCGATCGTTTCGTTAGATAAGACCCTTCTTCCCTCGGCTGGGATCGTTTACAACAGCATTTGGGATCGTTTGAAGCTGCATTTAAACTGCATTTTGGAAGTACAAACTCAGGGCACCATATCAGTCCATTATATCGGGAAAAATCCTGAAATGTTTTCCTCAGAAAACACAATTTCTTTACGACTGAAGAAAGAAAGACATGAACATCTTGGATGACAAGGGGGCGAGTATCTGTAAATTGTTGTTCTGGAAGTGGACTTCTCCTTTAATATTTAACATTAATCACAATATACGTGATATTCTCTAATCTGATACTGTCCGCAAAGACATCACTAAAATATCACTAATATTCTATGTATTTCACAGCCCTAGTATACAATTTACAAATATGCTGCATTATGGATTAAATTTTACTTTCATGCTAAAAATAGTGAGCGATAGAAGTACAGTGTACTGTTCTGGAAAAAAAAAAATCTGAATGATATTTTGAATTAAGAAACCTTTATGCAATTATCAGGCGATTTAATATGGACTGTCAAAATGTCCCAATAAATGGGCGTTAGCATGTGTGTAAGTGCACAGATGGGCATGTTTCAGTAAGGCCATTAACGTCCGCAGAATGACTGGGGCTGCAGCTGGAAATCACGGGGCCTTTGGCACTATGGGATTATCTCCTATGTGTGAGTAAGAAATGAATGTCTCTATGAATGTTAAACAGTCCTGAGACCTCCTGATCCGAGGATTATGAGCTCTGAATAGCTCCATTTAGCTGCGGTAGCATCACAATGTAGACACGCGCTGTTCATTGTAGTGGATTTGTGTCTTGTCATTGTGTCCAAATAGCACAGGTTGCTGTATGGGTATTTCTAAATCTGAATGGAAACAAATAAAGCAGAATGGATTTGAATGGAGTCTATTGTATTTAAAGGTAATATGTGTTATATCATGGATCATTGTTTCTGATTCACAGTATTTTAAATTAGCTACATGCATGATGGATATATGTGTTGTGGGACACCAGACTGAAATTATAACACCCTCAAGGGGTTTGATGTCACATATTTGGCGTACAACTCCAGCTGGTGACATGAGAATCTCATCAACGCATAGAATCAAGCAGACTGAAATTAAAGCTTCATATTCAGTCTAGCGTAACATGAATGAACAATACATCCTTATATAAGGATGGGCTTTGAATTATAATTATAATTGAAGTATAAGTACATATTCTCAACCGTTTTCTCAGAATACTGACTAAACATCAAATCAGTGTCTTTGGCTGCATTTTTCCCCCTGACATTGATGATCTAACATGTTTTTGCTCAAAAGGCATGTTGAATCCACATATTCTTGCTGCCTGCGTTCAGTCATCACCAAGTTAGTCAGGTCACATATTTCTCTGGTAAATAGGCACTTGCAAAAAAATCACTTTCGCCTGCCATGGTAACCATAGCAACAGCAGGCAGCTCAAGCACTTTTCATTCTTTTTGGAACAGTGACTAAACATACTGTCAATATGTATCACTCCATTATAGATTTGCATATCACAAAAACCTTCCATGTTATAGATCTCACACGAAACACTTTATCCATTAATGTTTCATTTCTTAAAAGGACAGTTCAACCAAAAATGGGTCCAAAAATTCTGTCATAAATTACTCACCATCATGTCGTTCCAAACCTGTAAGATCTTCGATCATCTTCAGAACACAAATAAAGGTATTTTCGTTAATATCTGAGAACTTTTTGACTCTGCATAGACAGCAATGCAACTCCCACGTTTAAGACACAGAAAGGTAGTAAGTACATTGTTAAAACAGTCCATGTGACATCAGTGGTTCAACCTTAATTTTATGAAACTACAAGAATACTTTTTGTGTGCAAACAAAACAAAAATAACGACTTTATTTAACAATTTCTCCTCCTCCGTGTCAGTCTTTGATGCGCATTCACAAGAGTACCACAACGCACTATTTTAACAGTGTCCTTGCTACCTTTCTGGGCCTTGAACGTGGTAGTTGCATTGTTGTCTATGCAGGATCAGGAAGCTCTTGGATTTCATCAAATGTATCTTAATTTTTGTTATAAAGATGAATGAAAGCCTTATGGGTTTGGAACGACATGAGGGTATTTAAAGGGGTCATATGATGTTGCTAAAAAAACATTATTTTGTGTATTTTGGTTTAAGGTTCAAAAAACACTATCTTCCACATACTATACATTATTGTCGCTCCTCTCTGCCCTGCCTTTCTGAAACACGCTGATTTTTACAAAGCTCATCGTTAGCCAGCTTTTCAGTGCATTATGATTGGCCGAATACCTCAACCGTGTGACAGAAATGTTACGCCCCTTACCATGTTGTGAAGCCGTATCCTGACATGACGAGACAAAAACAATAAAACCTGTTATAAATGAGGCATTTGTTGCATCCATTAGGACATAATTACTAATTATAATGACTCATACTGTCTTTTTATGTGTTGCATTGCATCATGTCGTGCTGCGTAAACATAATACTAATTGTAAGCATAAAATGACAAACAAGCACTACTCTACACTGCTCAAAACTCAAAAATTCTTTAAATATGAAAATGTACTTACAGGCTGTGAGTCAGAAATGCCAGATTGTCCTTGCAAAGTTGGAATTGCCCCACTTTATAGTGTGTATAGCCAGCATTGTAGGCTACTCTTCCAGGTTCAGGAAACAGTCCTCCGTAAAATACGCTGCACACACTCGAATATTCTTGTTGTACTGTGCTGGAACAGTGTTGTAAATATAATAGGGCTGTCAAATGATTAATCACAATTAATCGCATACAAGTTTGAGTTTGCCTAATATGTGTGTGTACTGTGTGTAATTATTGTGCATTTATAAATGCACACAAATTAATGTACATATTTAAGAGAAATATGTTATTTATGTACAAAATACTTTTATTTATATATAATGTAAATTATATAAAAATTATAATAAATACATATACTTGTAAATATTTCTTAAATGTATACATGAATGTGTTTGTATTTATATATACATAATAATTATACACAGTACACACATATATTAGGCAAACTCAAACTTTTATTTTGTATGCGATTAATCCCGATTAATCGTTTGACAGCCCTAAAATATAACTTAACCACTGATTTCTAGTTGTGTACTCATTTGGAAGGCCAAACAATGTAATTTCGCTTTCGCAATGAAACACAGCGTCTCCACAACATTGTGGCGGTTGCAACAATACTACAGCAAGAGTAAAAGTTATGCCACATTTGTTTGCGTATACATTTGGATGGTATTATGCAGATCTTCCTGCACCATGACGTAGATTTGAGAGTTGAGCCGGTTTGAGACTTTAATCTTTGCAACTTTACAGATCTTATATATTCACAAACAGCTTGTAACACTCCAAAGACAAAGGGAAACATGAAATCGCATCATATGACCCCTTTAATGACATAATTTTCATTTTTGGGTGAACTATACCTTTAAACATTTTTTGACTCCATATTCAGTCAATATCTGGACTTTCAACAGATTCTCAACAGAATGCAGCTGTAAAATTTTAAAATAATACATTTAGAATAGTCAACACTCCTGAAAATCTATGTATTGCCATTTAACTGAAAACGCATGAAGGCCAGTCAAAGAAGTTCTCCCTCTAGGCATACACTGATGAGTGTAGGATGCAGCGATGTGGACTCATAACACTGAAGCATTGTAAAGCACTCGTCAATTAAATCTGGCCGTGTTGCTGAGCAATATAATTATAAGCGGTTTTCCCTAATTGTGGCTTTTAATAACACAGAGAAGAGTGTCTGTGCTTCACTTCAGTCATTGTAATGACTCCAGTTATTTTAAACAATTAGATGATTCACACACAACACTTGATTTTGATATTACAACATGATGATGATTTATATGAAGTGAAATATAAAGGTATTTGGCAAATTATTAGGCGTTAAACATGATAGATGTAATATACGCAATGCAATTAAATTACATAGCTATTGCTGTTTAATCTGTTAGTAATCCTGTTGATGGCTCAATCACACTAAAAGCTTTCATGTAAACACCTCAGTTGATCTGAATGAAATTTTAATTGGATTGGAAGGGTGGTGTATACATGAAACAACTAGATTAATAGAAAATAAAAATGAAGCAAGTAAATGGTTAAACCCGACTATTTTCTCAAACAGATTTAAAAGTACCTTGTGCACATGCACAGTACAGTGAGAAGTATGTTTACATATATGTTTTATGAATATGCATATGTTTACATTATACAAATTTGTTTTATTAACTGAATTTACTAAATATTTGATAAAAAAAAAAGCTCTAGTGACATTTTTGCAGTGGCGTTCTATGGTTCTGAGTAGGGGCATGCACTGAAATTTTGTTTTGGAAAACATGTAATATGTGAAACAGACTAAAAAGAAACATAAACTGATTTTAAAAATCAGTTCTAAACTCAAATATTCAGTCAGATTATTGGAAATTAGCTCATGTAAATACCTAATATTTTAAACTAACATATTGTCCCAGCCAGAATAGGACAAAAATATGAACTCTGCATGAAAAATCCTACAAGAGACTACTGTTTCCAAGTAGTTTCAAGCTTCCAGTTGTTTGAGATCGTTTTGGCTTAATCTTAAATATTTCAGTTTGAAACTGGATGACCTTAATAGGACATGGCTTTGAAAAACAGAGAGAGTGTTAAAAATGTAAAATGAAAGTGAGAATATATATCAAACTTTATGCAAAGGTTCATGGCTTCAACTTCAATGCTTCAAAGATAAATTAGCACCAAAAACTGTGGATAAAAGTCATATTTAAATAGGAATAACAGCAGTCAGCTCTCTCAAGTCAACAAATAATAACTGCGATGGTCACGTCACGTCATTGAAAGTGCTTTCTACATCAGTTACCTCTGACATAAATGCACTAAAAGCATAAAATTAAACCACAAATTGCTGAAACGACATATAATTTCCACAATAGATAGACTATAAACGCACATATTTTATATATATATATTGTTATAATGGTTTTAAGTTTAATGTCTGCTTTCCGCTCTGGTTCTTAGATTAATTCAGTCATGGCCCACAGATTAATATAGGGTCATAAGCAGGATAATGTCAACTCTGAGAGTTTCTTTCTGGTTTTATGAGGTATTCCTTCAAAAAAGAAAAAAAGATGGTAGAGAGGACTCTTTTAAAAATGATTTAAATGCCCAAGATAAAAAAAAAAATAGTAGTTAATGTGTCAGTTCTAATCTTTTAAAGATTAAATTAAAATGTAGGCTAATCAATCTCTCTGAATGTAAAGGAACAATAATATTAAGTAAAATGACTCGAAGGAGCCAAGTCAAAAGGCTTTGCTATCTAAAATGTGGTAAATGAGTATAGGTAGGAGCATTTGTGTATGGAAACACAAGATCCTTAAGCTATCAGGGATACAGAAACATTGTTTGATTGGAGGCCATTTGTAAATGATCTGAAATTGTAAGGGAAAAGCAGACATGGGCCGCTGCCCTTAACGGCAAAGACAGGCCTGACACTTTCCATTATGACTATAAGTTACGCCTGGGCTGTTTCACAATTTCATGGTTTTGCTTTGTCTGCAGTATCAGCCCTCAGTGGACCTCTGGGAACTATTTTTAACATGATATCATGCAGTCCGTGCCAATTTGCTGTGCTTTCAAAATTGACCCTGACATCCAGCAAAACTCACACTGAAAAACTGTGTGACTAAACTATCAACCAGAAATGTGTTTTATGTACAAAAGTGGCACATGAGGTTGAGCAATTATAGAGGGTTTGCACTTACATCACGGTTTGGTCAGTTACCCGGATGCACAGCCATACTGGCGAAACTCGGACTTAAACAACAGCATGAATTGCATGGTTAATGTACTACTGAATATGTTGTTCTCTTAATTTATGCTGTCTAAACCACAAGAAAAACATGGAAGCTGCCAAATCATATAGAGAAGGACTTAGTAAGCAGGAAAGGGTGCAATGTGTTGACAAACTAAAGTTAACAGGAGGTAAAGATACCTACAAGCAGTGCTAATTAAAATATTAGTCTAATATTTCACTTATCTGAATGGAAATGATAAGAACAAACTCAAATGTTGTCAAGATTCTTGCCCTAGAAATCCTGGTTCAGCCAACCACAAATGCCTTTTGTTCCTCAGACAGTTTTTTGCACTCTTCTCCTTGATTTGTTATAACTTTTGGCAGTCTGTAGTACTCCAAATGGTCTATTGGTCTGATCAATTAGTACAGTCCAAAACATGACAATAATTGACTGAATATTTTCAGCAGCAATAATCAGTAAAATATGCGAGTTTCATTTGGCTCAGTAGCATTGTTTACATTCAGTGGCGCCAATATGGCTGAATCGATCATAGTTGTTAAAAGTTCAGTGCAGGTTAATATCAATGAATACTCAACGCTCGATCTGTTCCTCTCAAATTTGTGAAACGAATCAAGTGTTTCGACTCAAAAAGATTCAAAAAGCATGGTTTATTTACGAATCGGACATCGCTACAAAACGCAACACTGTGAGTTTGGGTGTATCTCAAGATTCTCAGAATAATATTGCCCTCAAGTTCTGTTTCTGTAGTGGTATGGACTACTTCATTATTGCTAAAAACCTAATTAATTGTGACACAGCTGTCAAAATACATAATCCCTGACATGTAACAATACCAGAATGTTATGAACAGTTTCCCAGTTCAAATATGACTTTATAACAATGTCCGCCAAGTTATCATTCTCTAACAAAAATTTGAGAAACTGAGAGGTAGAACTTAAAGAGAGGAAAAGCTCTAAAGTAGATCACATTTATGCAGCCGGTTATACCATAACACTGCCATCTCAACTTTCTTTCAAGAATCTTCTGACCACTGCTAAGTACATATGAGGACAAACGTTCATCACACAGTAGCGCAAAGCGTCTCATGTTTCTGGCCTGTCAGGTACATTAGCTCTTTGCCACTATTTAAACAAGTTCAGATACATATATCAGGCTTATTGCACATGGGACTGTGGTCATGGTTTATGGATAAATATCTGAAAACCATACATGTATTATCCAGCAGCTAAAATAACATTCTGAATCTGTGCGTAAATGATATTTTCGTATCTTATTGCTTAAACAGCAGCAGTATTGACAGAATGATGGTTTAGAATCCAAACACAGAGCTAAGCTTGAGCTAGAGATGCAAAAACATTTCCCAAATCGAAGATGGAAATGAATCCTTGAATTTTCATAAGCACTGTCATTAGCAATGAGGTGTATCAGTAAGCGAGACTAGCCATTTGGATCCTGTGGATGCTCTGTGGTCTTTTGCATTAATGCATGGAGCAGATGGCGAGCGTGTTGGTGTCTAATCTGAGTCAGAGATCACAGAATGCGGTGATGATGAAGAACCAAGCGCTGTCAATCAAATCTCTCACAGAAATACTCTTTAATTTCCAATACAGGACAAAAATCAGCAAATTAACGTGCATGCCTTTACTATTTTCTCTACATTATGCTTAGTACATAAATGATTCTATTGATACAAAATATAAAAATATGTGGTACATCATTTACAGATAATTTACATTACATCCTTAACTTAGTGAATTTCTTCATTCAATTGCGTATATACATCTTATTAATGGGAGTTTCAGCCCAAAGCATCAAACACCATACAAAAAAAACATCACTGTGCCTGAATGGATTACATAACAAAAAAAATTGCACATAAGCTGTAACAAATGCGGCAACAGTGCTGCGGATTTAATATTTAAGAAGTCCTAAAAATAAAAAAAGTCTAACATCCAGAATAATTCGGAAATATCACATGGGAAAGCATGCATATGCAATTGAGCCGTGAACAAATTAAATTACTGCGTATTATTCACTGATAGCCTCACAACACCGAAAAGCCTTTCAAACTATAGGGACGGGAACAAAAATCTTGTGCAAGGTCGTGGAGGATGCAGCAGGTGTGACTTTTAGGATATAATGCAGTTCTTGCTTTTCCTACGTTTGCGCGTGTGTAACTGTCCTCGGCTTCCGAACTGACCGGAAGCGCCCAATCCTGAAGAGTTGTATTTACGTAGCAGCTCTTCGCTGGTCATGTACCTCAGCTGGACCGGTCTGGGAATGGGCTCGCCCAGAAAGTACCCTTCATCTTCAGACTCGGAAGATGAGGAACAGGTTGAGCACCAGTCGTCGTCGTAATCGTACTGGTCCCATGAATAAGGGCCCTGGTGTCGGTGCAGAGCAGGGTTTTGAAGCGTAAGGTCGGAGGTTGTCCGAGGGCAAGGTCTGAAAGGCTGCTGTCTCAGCCTGCCGCTTCCGCTGCCGTAGGTGTCCCGTGACCCACGGGGTAGAGGGAACTGGTCGTAATCCTCACGAACATTAAGCTGGGATCGTTTCAGAGCGGGGCGCCGCTCGGCGACAAGGTTAAGAGCATTGTCCGAACGGGAGCGCCTGGAACGGCGAGAGCGATGGTGGTGGTGTCGACGGCGTGATTCTTGATGGTCGATGCTTCGACGGTGGATCCGTTCGCTCATGGGTGGCAGACGAGCGTTGTTGGCATTGCTAACCAAACTTGCACGATCCTCCTCCTGATAGGCAAAACCAGGCGGCAAAGGTTGTTCACGAGGGTATTGCACTGGGAATTTGACTTGCACCGGGCCTTCGAGCTCTAGGTAGGGCTGTGCGGAGTTCAGGCTGCGCAGAGATTCAGTGCTGTGGAACTGGACAGAGGAGTTGAGCGTGCCCATGTTACTCTTTTCAGACACATTCATGCCAGAATCTTTACTCAAATCTGGCATTGAGAAGCGGGACAAGTGCTCCTGCCGTTTACTGCCACCATCCGCAGAGGTTCCTGTAGACCGGAAACACATGTAAGACAGCTGTAATCTCTTGCATCCCTAACCAAATGCAGACTTGTACGGATAAGAGACATTGTAAAATGGTAGAGTAAAATGAAATACCTGTAGCATTAGATAGAGCCAGAGACTCCATAGATCCATGTGGTGTCTGCTCCAGCGGTGTGAGCTGTTCGCTGAAGCCAAGTGCACTAATGGGGTTCCTGCTACGGCCCATCTGTGGTCCAACATCCTTCTCCTTCTGGAATACATGCAGGCTCACTGAGCGCTTATCCATGAAGCTGTTGTGTGGAACCTCTTGAAAGCTCGCCTGTGTTCGCAGTGCAGGTGGGTAATAGTTCTCTTGTCCAGGTTGGAACCAGTTCTCATTCAAAGACTGTCCTTTAAGAGCAGATACGGGAGGTCTCTTGGAGGCAACGGGCTCCTTGGGCCTTGGATCTGCTGGGTGACCAGGAGACAGATTCGAGGAATAGGAAGTCCGGATGTTGCACTGACTGAGCAAGTGAAGAGGGTTTGTTGAGAGTTCATTACGGCTCTCGTACCCAAACATCTCAGCCGGTGTCTTCCAGGATGGAGATTCTCTGTTCAGGCTTGGCGTTTGACTGGATAGGCTAAGCAAATCCATTTGCAAGGACAGCGGGTCAACTTCAGCAGAGTAACGCCCGGCTGAACCTTTTCCTCCCTGGGAACCATCTCCTCCGTTGCCGCTGTTATTGCTCTTGTTGGATTTGGAGCTGCTGCGCCGGGGCTCGCGTGAACGGGCGCTCTGAAATGCAGAGTCCGAAGAATCAGAGCCGTTTTGGTCATCGCCAACACTACACGCCCGAGAGCAGAAGATCTGACCCTGCTTGGGTAGAAAAGGACGACCGAGCAGGGACTTCTTACAGCGGGCGCAGCTAAAACAGGCCTCGGTGGCGTGCCAGTGCTGGCCATCATATGTCATCTGACCTTGGTCAATACCTGCATGATCAGAAGATATTCGTTAAACAGAGATCAGATGCACCTATGCCAAAACTGAAATATGTAGAGATTGCGTCAGTCAGTGGGGTAAATGGGTTGAAGGTCCAAATTGCAGTTTCAATGCAGCTTCAAAGGGGCTCTACGTGATCCCAGCCGAGGAATAACAGTCTTATCTAGTGAAATGAATGGTCAAAAAAATTCTATACTTTTTAAAACCACAAATGCTCATCTTGCACTAGTCTCGCACAGCCAAATCTTCAGACTGACGGCAGAAGGTCTGGAAATCTTGGCCGCTTTGAATGGACGAGGCCTGCCCAAGAGGCAATATGACTGACAGGTAAAGGACCCGATATACTTCAAACGAAATTGAAGGAGGAACTGATATGACGTCATTTCAAACAAAATCAGGCTGAAACGAAGTTAGTTTTGAGTTTGCTTCGGCAGTTCGAAACAGCTCACCAAAGCAAACTTTCTGGGGGAGTTCGTTTTGTCTCCTAAACACCTTTGAGATACCATCGTGGCGACTACGCAAACGGTAGGTGTTTTCGTGAACTCCACGTTCTATGATGTGAGATTTTTTTTTTCCAGGTTTGCTTTTTATTCAACGAAGGTCAGACAGGAAAACAACATCACCAAGTCACTAGCTACATGAACACACTGGAGATTCGAATAGCTGAGCTGGTACAAATATATCTGCACCTGTATGATTGCTCTCGGAGAGACTTTAAAGATTCAGAGAAAGCATTTAATTCCTAGAAAGAAATTGCAATGAAGCTTGGTGTCGATGACCTGGAGTTATGCAAAAAGCGATGTAGAGAAACATTCAAGACGAGACGTTTTCCAAAGCTTTGAAAAGAATGAAAGGTAAGTGTAAAGATATAAGGTAGCAAGTACCAAATACATGCGTTTCAAATAAACATTACACCATACTGCTGCTGCTGTTTTTTCAATAAGCGAATTTAAAAGGTATGCAATAAATGAAATGCCAAAAGAATATACAATAATAAACCTTTGTTTTTATCAAAATTAAATCATGACACCACATAAAATATAAAAAGGTGTAAAAATGTATCCAGATGACTCCAATATTTTTTCCCACACCATGCTAAAGTTTTCAGACTACGAGCTATTCACACTTAAAGAACTGATTATGAAAATGTAATGGTTCTTTTGTATTGCACACGATACTTGACTCTGAACTGCTGCTAATCATTATTGTTTATAACATTCTGACCATTCTGTCCTGTCTCACACCTAGATACATTTCATCATTGCATCGTTGTTGTATCGCTCAGCCTTTTTTAACTTCTTTTTGCCCGAAAACGAAGAACAAAAATGAACTTCCTTTAAAATATATCATAAAGCAACCAATCACGTTTCGTTTTGTGCCGCGTCATGTTTATGGGCGTGGAAATGTTCTCACAATAACAGACCGGTGTGTAAAAAACTCTTGAAAATTGTATTTTAAAGATTTTGTGCCAGGAACTTTAAATATTATACACTTTTGAAAATCCAGTGTATAATTGTTCCTGATAAGCGCTCATCGTCACAGTTGTAAACGTGACTGCTTTCTTCTTTCTTGAGGGCATTTGGCATCACAGCATCTTTGTTTCCAGAGGGAACGCTAAAGACGCAACATACTCATCTCCTGGAAATCCTGTATAATTCATCCAACCCGAAGATGACGCGGTTAATTCTTCGTCTGTTTACTCTGGTTCAAAAAGGTGGGGTAGGGTGAAAAACTCCATCTCATTTTCTCCTCCACATTCACTTTGTAAATGTTAGGTCGGTACTTCCGCCTACATCATGTGTGACCTTTTCAACGTGACTACATAATGCGTGAAGTTGTGGACGTAGCGCTAGTGCAAGACAAGCATTGTGGTTAAAAAGTACAGAGATTTTAATTTTTTTTGAAAATGACAGATCGTTTTGCTAGATAAGACCCTTATTCCTCGGCTGGGATCGTGTAGAGTCCTTTGAAGCTGCCGTGAAATGGCAATTTGGACCTTCAATCTGTTGATCCCCATCTCCACTATATGGAGAAAAATCCTGGAATGTTTTCCTCTAAAACCTTATTTTTTTTTCAACTGCAGAAAGAAAGAAACAAACATCTTGGATGACATGGGGGTGAGTAAACCATCAGGAAGTGAATTATTCCCTTAACAGCACTGTGTGAAAATTCGAATGCATAATGTAGTTACATAAGCTTAAAACTGTGAATTCTAAATGACAGCTACTTAAAGTAAACAAATGCAGAACAAAGATGTCTTTGAAAGATCGCGTCCTCGTTAGGTGTAGACGTGTTTGGAGAAAACTGATTATATGGTGTGCCGCATATTGTAGAAATGCATTTGATTTTAATCACAGCTCTCTTAAAGCAGCCACACTTTAATGGACAACATCTGTTTTGAAAACCTGCACTGATGCTTCCTGCTTATAATCAGTTTCACAAAATTGCTTTCTGTGGTTCTGTGTGGAAAGCAATTCCGATTGAGTTTACTATGAAACAAAATGCTGAACATGAAGGCCAGACTAAACCATCAACTAGCAATGGTGCTCTTCTGTTTAATATCTTAACGACAGACAGAAAGCAGGTCAGTCGTCTCATGGCAGTTGCTACAGGGCAATTTCTGCAGGAGCAAAGTGGACCGTTCTTGCGTGGACACGAGAGGATTCCAGGTCGGCACTGATAGATGGGCTCTTACCGATGTGTTCCCCACAGGAGTCGCAGTACTCTGCGTACAGGGACTCAAAACAGGTGCAGCAGTACGGCCGGCCCTCTTTCATGATGTAGCGCTGGCCGCCCAGAACGGTCTCGCACTCGAAACAGCAAAAGTGCTTCATGTGCCAGTGCCTGCCCTCTGCCTCTGTGCACTCATCTGCAAAAATGATCTGGGAGACAGATAAGAGATAAGAGTGAGACCATTTTTCTGCAGTGGAAGTGACAGGACTGAAACTAAAGGCTCCACTGAGGCAACAGACTGAACTGCAGCACAGCAGTAACTCTATTATCACTATAGAGATGAAGTTCTGTAACCATGGTAATCATGCAATGTATTCAGCTGTCTTTACACAAAATGAGAACTAGAGAAACAGGGTTCATTGTGTGCAATCTTTAACTACACAATAAGAGACGTCTCAATTTTAAGCATTTTAGAGCATATTAAGCATTTCATTTCACAGGGCGTGATCACGTTTCCTTTTGTACGGCGAAATTTCCTGAGTGAAATGCTGTCATCTCAGTAGGAATCCATGCTATTGGAAGTTTGTTGAGCTTTTTGAAAAGTTTTCATGAAAAATATCTTAATTTCTATTCTTAAGATGACTGAAGGTCTTACATAGGGGTGGGCGATACGGTAAAAATATCACATCAGTTTTTTTTTTTTTTTTTTTTTTTTTTTCTTCTCCAGACATATCACGATTTACAATTTTATCATGATTCTTTGTCATGTTGGTTTTACTATTTTGCAAGCTGTCTGAGCAGTACAGCCAAACTAATTTCCCTTTTTTAAAACAAACTTTTGGATTAAAAAAATAAGAACAAAGATACACATTACAAATAAACATAATACAAATAAAACAAACCTGTATTTAGCAGTAGTATTCAAGAAATGTAATTAACTAATATAAAAAAATGAAACACTATATACTTATACCCTATACACATCAACTATACATTGATTCTTATTAAAGCACATGTATTTAAGCTCTTCAGTCAAGAGCAGTGAGTGATTTTTCTCTTTGTGTTTTGTTGTTTTATTAACATTAAAAGAATAGTTCAGCCAAAAATGAAAATTCTGTCATCTGTCTGTCAATTCTGTCATACTGTTTTATTTTTATACCATGATTTACACACTCTCAGGTTGTTTTAAACCTGAATGCATTTATTTTTTCTGTTCAACATCATCCATTTGATCATTTCTATTATTAAATTCAATGGGTGGCAACTACTTTTTTGTTAGCCACATTTTTCAAAATATCTTATTTTGTGTTTAGCACAAGAAAGAAATTAATACAGGTTTGAGACAACATGCAAGCGAGTAAATAATGACACAATTATAATTTTGGGGTGAACACCTTTAATGACAAGCGGCAGCATTTTTAGTACAATTAATCTGCTGTCCCCTTAAGAGCTGCACGCATATAATATACAGCCACACATCCGTTTTTCTCCCAATTGTTTACTTCCACTTTAGACATAAGCAACTGTTTTTATATGTAAACCTTGTGTGTTTTGACAGTATTAGCGCAATCAGGCATGATACATAACTCAGTAATGAGGCGCTATTTGACAGGATTTTAGTGCATGTTTGCTTCAGGTGTCCATGCACTGAAGCAGCACACATATGAAATGTTCAACCGGCAATGTTTTAAAGCAAATAATGTACTTTTGTGATGCAACTGCAACTGATAGAATAGCACAAAGAAAAGCCCCTAGTCTTACAGGTTTGGAACGACATGAGGGTGAGTAATTAATGACAGAATTTTCATTTTGGGTGAACTCTCTTTAAGACAATCATAGCCTTATTTCCTTGAAATACATTAATAAAAAAATAGTTTTTTTTTGTTTTTGTTTTTGCAATTTAGCATTTTTAAATGTAAACAGGATGATATTCCTTTATATTAGGTAACAATGGTTAATTAGCACATTTAAGACTCATACTAATGTAATTCATGTCTTGTAATGGCAAGGTGAAAATGTCTAACCTCATCGCAGGCTGAACAGCGGGGTTTGAGTCTCTCAGCGTGGTGGCGGCCACAGAAGATCTTCCCATCCTGGTAGAAGTAGATAAGATCCACCAGCAGCTCGTCGCACATGCTGCACACAAAGCATTGTGGGTGCCAGCACACCCCGTGGCCCGCCCGTGACGCAAAGACGGCAATGTCACCTCCGTTTATTTGTCCTCCGCACTGAAAATGAGAGAAACGAATGGACAGAGTTAAAGGTTAGGAAGATGTTAAAAAGAAAATCTTGTTGACATGTATAGGTCATTTAACAGCAGAGTAAAAGAGTAAATCAATAATAATGATCTCGGACTAATATTTTGTGTTTACAGATTGGCTATTTGTCTACTAACCGATTAGATAAAACGAACTAAAATAAAAGTTTTATTATATAAGTTTAAGGAAAAGTTAAGAGTAGAATAATTTTAAAAAATAAATAATAAAAAAATTCCAAACCGCACATCAAGGCTTTTCTATTACTGTATGGAAGCTGGTAATTGCGACTTTTTAACTCACAATTGCATGATACAAACTCACAATTTTGACTTTTTCTCAGAATTGTAAGATATAAACTCGCAATTCTGAGAAATGAAGTTGCAATTCTAAGAAATAAAGTCAGAATTGTGACTGTTCTCAGAATTGTGAGTTTATATCTTGCAATTCTGACTTTATAACATGCAATTGCGAGTTATTAAGTCAGAATTGTGAGATATAAAGCTGCAATTCTCAGAACATAGTCTTTTTTCCCCTTAAAATTGGACTTTAAAACTCGCAAGTTGCAAGTTTACGTCACAATTTTGAGAAAAAAAAAGTCAGAAATGTCAGAAAAAAAAAGTCAGAATTGCAAGATATAAACTTGCATTTACAAGAAAAGTCAGAATTGCGAGTTTATATTACAATTCTGAGGAAAACAACTCAGAATTGTGAGATATAAACTCATAATTGTGATTTTTTTCGCAGAATTGCAAATTTCTCTCGCAACTGTGACTTTTTCTCAGATTTGCAAGTTTATGTCTTGCAAGACTGACTTTATAACATGTATTTGTGAGTTAAGTAAGAATTAAGCAAGAAATTAAGTCAGAATTGCGGAATATAAATTTACAATCTCAAGTTATAGTCAGAATTGCAAGACAAATGATTCTGAGAAATAAGTCAGAATTGTGAGTTTATCTCTTTTTCTCAAAATTGCTCATTTCTTTTGCAACTTTTTCTCAGAGTTGTGAGTTTTATTTCGCAATTTAGACTTTATAACATGCAATTGTGAGTTAAGTCAGAATTGTGAAATATAAACTTGCAATTCAGAAAACATATCAGTCTTTTTTCCCCTCAAAACTGAACTTTATAACTCACAAATTGCAAGTTTATACATCACAATTGTTAGAAAAAAAGTCAGAATTGCGAGATATGAACTCGCATTTACAAGAAGAGTCAGAATTGTACAATTTTAACCATGCAATTCTGAGAAAAAGTCAGAATTGTGAGATATAAACTCGCATTTACAAGAAAAGTCAGAATTGTGAGTTTATATCACAAAATTCTGACAAAAAAGTCGCAATAACCTTTTTTTATTTTTTATTCAGAGGCAGAAACGGGCTTCCACAATTACTGACATTTTTTGAATAAAAGTTTTTGGGGGTTTTTTTGCAAAAAAAAAATAATAATAATTTTACTGATCCAAAATGTTTTGTGTATTTTTGCACGTCCCCTGACAAAGCATAAAGAAAAAAATAAAGAATTTATAACAAGTGGCCACAATACTGTATCTGAAAAGAGAAGGGAAAAAGGGAACAGCTGATATTAGCTGGTTTCTTCATTAAAGCTCTCCTTCAGCATTTTCCAATATCTTGTGCTATGGGGACAGTCAGCAAATGTTTAATGGGATAGACAGATGCGTGCACCTACCCACAAAAACACACACTTGCGTGTCGGTTACCTTCGAGAGCAATATTTATTGTAAAGACTGCATCTTTTCAGCAGTGTTGAGGACTAAATGGGGGCTTTATATCTTTAAGAGTGTCACCGCAGAGGATACATTTAAAACGAGCGAAAAAAGCCAAACTGTGTCAGTGTGACATCTGTTCCTGAGAAGTAACAGAAGGAGAGAGAAACAAGGCAGGTGGTCACAGACATGCATATCCAGCTTAGATTCAGCTCTAATTCACTTACTGGCACTTACATGACATCCCAGGTGGGCTAACACACACAAAACCAGTGGAAGTCTTAAAACCGACAATGAAAATAGGCAGGCTAGGAACAAAACTACCCGTTTCAGTAAACCACTGAAGTTAATCTCTTTCTGTGGCCACAAACACCCGCCACCCTAAACCACAGGTTAATTCGGATATCACACACACATACGCTTGCACACCTGTTCACAGATCGCTCCAGTCATGGTGACCGGGAAGGGCCTGACGTTACCGCGGCCCAGGTTCTCCCTCTTCCTCTGGTTGCTGAAGAGCTTCAGCTCTCGTTTTTCTTCATCATCCAGACTGTTACAGTATCGCACCTGCGCAACAAGAGTTTGGGTCAGGTGGGTCACGTGTGTAAATGATGGCACGTAGAACATACATGCATTCTGAATGGTGACCTTTACATGCAAGAATTCAAGCTGATCGTACCTCATTGTCATGTGGAGGGAGCTGATGCAGAAGCTGCTTGATGCGATGCTTCTCCCCAGGACTATTCACGTATGGTACTTTATCCTCCGGCAAAGAGCTGTAATACTGATGGACCTGGAATGACATTGGAAAACAACAGCAGCTTTGAATTACCTTGAGTGATCTACAGTACACTAAACTAAACCAAATTAAAATAAAAGCTTTGAATTACTTTGGATGATGTGCGTTAAATAAATAATAAAAAAAATAAAAGCTTTGAATTACTTTGAGTGATGCGAGTACAATAAAACAAATAATTAAATTAAATTAAAAAAAATTATAAAATAAAAGCTTAGAATTACTTTGAATGATGTGAGTACAAACGAAAATAAATAAAATAAAAGCTTTGAATTACTTCGAGTGATTTGAGTAAAATAAAATATAAAATAAATAAAAGCCTTGAATTACTTGGAGTGATGCGAGTAAAATAAAATAAAAAAATAATTAAATAAAAGCTTTGAATTACTTTGGATGATGTGAGTTAAAATAAATAAATAAAAAAAAAAAAAAAAGATTTGAGTTACTTTGACTGATGTGAGTAAAATAAAATAAAAAATTAATAATTACTTTGAATGATACAAGTACAAAAAGAAAATAAAGAAAATAAATCAAATAAAAGCTTTGAATTACTTGGAGTGATGTGAGTAAAATAAAATAAAATATAAAATAAATAAAAAAAAAAAAAAGCTTTAAATTACTTTGAGTGATGTAAAATAAAATAAATAAAATAAAAGCTTTAAATTACTTGGAGCGCCGAAAGTAAAATGTAAAAAATTATTATTTAAATAAATAAAATATTGCATGTTTTTTGAGGTTTGGGTGTCATTGAATATAATTACTTCAATATAATTTATGCTAGTAAATAAACAATATATTCACATATAATGGATTATTATTAAAATTTTATATATAATGCACCAGCAGCAAAGTTTATTTTTACAGATTTTTAATCAAACACTTGGATTGATTTTGGTGCTTGGGTAAATTATTAAAAATATATAATAATAATAATAATAATGTTTTTTTTAAATTAAAATCAATCAATCACAACATGTTTTACACAGCTTGTTAATTAAACAATATTGTTATTATTATTATTATTATTATTATTAAATAAATAAATCAAATATAAAGACAAATAATTAAGCACCAGCCAGTTTGAGGGCAAACAAGTCTTGTTTTCACACGGTTTGTTAATCAAACACTTGGATTTTGGCACTCGGGTGACACGGTCACAAACACAGGAGTGGAATTTCTAGATCCCTGTTGTTGTTAACCCCTTCCCCCCATTTTGCCCAACGTCCTTGCCTTTCACACCCTTACACACACAGCTATAACAGTCAGAGTGATTTATGGATGAGCAATGCATGAGTTAATGGAATCGGCCCCCTTCTATCCCCCCAGACGGGCTTATGAAGGACCCTTTATCTCAAGATAATAACAATGTATGTCCAGAGCTCATCCCAATGTAATTAACCATATGAGCTTTACATGGATAAAAATGGACATTATCACAGTTGTCTAATTAACATAATGAAATTTAAGTGTAATTACATCACACATTGCATTTTATGATTGGCCAAATTATGAGAACACAACTCTACATTACACTATAATATAACTGTCTGTTGACTTGTGGCTAGAGTATTGTTTTGGAAAGCAAACAGGCCAGTGAGGAATCCAGTGAGGAGTTAGGAGCTGTAATAAGGTCCTGCTGCCTCAGACCACCCATCCAAACCTATTACACAGATTTGATGACCTAATGGCTTAATCTGATATATAGCGGCAGCCATCTGCCTCCGTCACACATACCATATAAACAGCAAGGAATAAGAAACAGTGCTGAAGAGCAACGGAGAACTGTAATGAAATAGATCATGAAATAAAATTCATGCAAGCAGCATTAAATCACGATGACTGAACGTAGCTGCAATAAGTGTTATTCTAACGGAAACTACTAAAAAAATAGTTCTCTCAATAGTTTTTTGAAGCTAAAAAAAATAAAATATACACTAGAATGCAGGCAGTTGGGTTGATCAATTTAGGGCTCAATTAATCAAAATCTCGATTAACTGAATGTTCTACCTCGACTACAAGTAATGAACGATTTTTTAAAAAATGTTTTTATAATTATTTTTATGCCTTTTTGTTGCCCTCATAGATGTAAAATGTACACATGTATGAGTGCTCATTCAGATTTACATAATAAACAGTGCACACAGTACACACACATATGGTATATAACAAACTTTTATTTTGGATGCAATTATTCACGATTAATTGTTTGACAGCCCTAACTGGTTGGTTGGTTCTTCACATGACGCACAATGCACTTGCTGGATGGCAAAAGCAAGTGTGTCACATTGCATGAGCGTCACTTCTATTGAAATAACAAAATTGAGCGTGCAAAAGATGCAACATGTGAACAGCCCCTAAAAATACAACCTACAAAATTTAGAAAGCTAAATAGAATTGTGGAAATCACTATAATCAGCAGGAAGGGATCTGGAAACCTGGTGTCAAGGGATCTGGCAACTGCATTTGTCGCTTCTATTATGTGCGTGCTTGCTGTGCTTCTATATTTGAAATAACAAACTTGAGCGCGCAAAAGATGCGACGTGAACAGCCCCCAAAACTACATAAAAAATGAAAAAATAAAGCTAAATAGGAATGTTTGAAAACAAATAATTAAACATGACAAAACATAAGAAAATGACTTGAACTAAAATGAAAACTAAAAATTAGGGCTGTCAGTTTAACGTGTTAATTAATTATTTAAAAATATTTTAACGCAGTTAATGCGCTGGCCCCTGTACATCATCTTATATTTCATACAGTTGACTGTTGACAAATATGATGCAGGACAACAACTACATAAATGCAGTTATGCCCTAAAATTCAAGATATTGGGGCAAAAAAATTAGCCCATTTATGAAGAGAGCCGTTTACTTCACTCCTGAATGAATCAGCCGTTTGAACGAATCAAATGAATGAATGACTCAAAGACATTTACCGCCACCTACTGGCAGATTAAGTTTGTTATTTAGAGTATCATCAGAGTATCAAAACAATAATAATAATAATAATAATAATAATAATAATAATAATATTATAAATATAAATATAAATATATATAAATATAAATATATATATATATATATATATATATATATATATATATATATATATATATATTAACATTAAAGGGATGAAAAAAATAATGTCATCATATACTCATCCTCATGTCATTTCAAACCTTTCTTTTGTGGAACATAAAAGAAAGTATTTTGAAGACAAATTTATTTTGCAAATTAGATTCATTAATAAGTCATGTAATTAGATCAAAAGCTGTAACTGACTGACAGCCCTACTAAAAACATAAAAATAAAAGCTAATAAAAATTAATAAATACTGTAATAGTAGTACAAAAAAAAAAAAAAAAAATGTTTGGTGCCACTAGGCTGCAAATATTAAACATTTGCCTTTTACTCTTTCTCCACCACTGACAGAAATTACCGTCATTTATGAGACAATGCAAGATGACGGAATTTTCCGGCTTTCGTGTTTTCACTGGTGTATGGTAGGAGGCGCTATTACACATAGTCTGAAAGAGTATTGAATGTCTGGATCGCATGTGTAAGCAGATGGATATGTAAAATTCTGACAAACATCAAACATTAATCATTATATAAATCAAAACTGCCTAATGTTACCAAATGAAATGTCAATCCAGGAAGTGGTATAGGACCATGCAAGCTTTGGAGGTGTTGATGGAAGCGATCTATTACATCTATGTTTTAGATGACTGATCTGAATCAGAATTTGACATACTCTTTGACAAAAACACAATTTTCTCAGCTTTTTTTTTTTTCAAATGGAATGCATGCATATTCAGATATTCAAACAATAAAACATTCTAGGGGCCATGAAAATTGTGTGAAAATGATCAGAACACTGGTGGGGAAGGAGTTAAAGATTGACATAAATGTGTCATTACTCTAGATTGCCTGTGTTTTTACAGAGCAATGTGAATGACTGATACGTAAAGACACGGATGAAATACTGTTAATCTCAGAGCCCATCAAAAGGACCGGGAAACGTTTAGGATACATTCTGAAACAAAATCATCAGCTTCTTTGGTAAAGTGTGGGATTTGTTTTCAGATGTCTGTTCATGTCCGGCGTTTAATGCCTCCCTGTAATAAGGAGCTGTCTCTTTAAACGAGCTGATTGCTCTTACGTTGCTTGTGTTGGCCGGTACAGTGTCAGCAAGGGGTTTCTGAAGGACCCGTGTAGAGGTTCTTTTGGGATAGCTGAAAATTTCACGAAACACCAACTGTGGTCTGGTCCCGGTAAATTACAGTGCAGACATCCAACAATAACACGCTCCCCGGGCCAGCAAAAGAACTGTTGTGACGCAGCGATCAGAAGGACATGGACCTAGAGCCCAAAGCACTCACACAGAGGAACAGCTTGTGGAAATAACTATAATCAGCAGGAAGGGATCTGGCAACCCGCCCTGGTGTCAAGGGATCTGGCAACTGCATTTTGCGTCAGACAGAAAGAGGGTGAACAAAATGCAAAAGCTCTTGATTTGAGGGCAAACTAACCAGAGATCAAACAGCTGTTTTCCATTGAGTAAATAAAGGAAATATGCCTTAGAGAAAGGAGGCATAGCATACGCTGGATGACACAGTAAATCTGCACCGTAATTTGTTTATGATTTAAAAAAATAACGACACACGTTATATAACAATAATAACGTTTTAACTGAACTGGCTACACATCACTAGTATCTTCACATGTCCTTAATTTGAATTATTTAAGTTACAAAATACATTTTAAATATGAAAAAAAAAAAAAAAAAAAACTCTCTCTTAGAGTGTTTCAGATTGACTCATATTTTTAAAATATTCATTAAAAGAACTGGTTTATAAGATTATTTTGTATCAAGCATCCAGCTAAACACTGGTCACGCTATTTATTTTTGATTCACCAAAAACGAATTGGCTTATAAAAGTCATATGCTTGTAAATTGGACTATGCTGATCACGCAGTACGTATTTGATTCACTAAAAAGAATCAGTTCATAAGAGTCATTTGTTCTGGAAATCAAGCTGCACTGGTTGCACACTGTTTTTGTATTTTTATGAAAAATAACTTGCTTATAAGAGTCATTTGTTCAGAAATTAGACTACAGTGATAACAGGAAATACTTGTTGTGCGTGCAGCCCTTCTGGACTATACAGCAGATGCAACAGCATATTTAAGAAAAAGCAAGGGGAGCTGCTTAGATGACTCAAAATGATGGGCCATTACATGTCTTAGCAGCTAATTGGATTACTCAACTAATTCCACTCATGTGAGCATTTGCGAGCACACGTGAGCGCCAGAGAGATTTTGGAAACAAATGCTGTGTCTTCACTGCGAGGACCATATTTTAAGCCATTAAGTTCACACTTTCAAATGAATCTGGTACAAAAATGTTTGCCCATGCAAACATAATCAGTTTCTAGACACCCCAGCTAAAGCAAAACATGTTTTCTCGTTCTAAACCAGATCCCAAATGTTCCAAAATGCACAGCAGAGCTGCCATCTTATCTTATTATGGATGTGGATGGCCTAAATTTCCACTCTATGTCTAAGCAAAGCTAATTTGTCATGGCCTGAGGTAATCACTGTCTCTGGGTGAAACTGCAGACACCAGCTTTCAAAGCGCAGAGAAAGGCATAATTAATAGCTTGCTAATAACATGCATGGACACCGGGTTCTTGTATCCCAGCAACTTCCTCCCATCCATCTGCCTGAACGCTGAAAAAACTGCTGGTATTGACTTAAACCAGAGCCTCGACAAACCGAGGGCTCTTGGAATATAGCCTAGAGAACCATTTATCACTCTTATATAGAGTATATAGGACTATATATGTATATATATACACACACACACACATTCATACTGAACATCATCATGTATTTAAAATAAACAAAAGATGATAAAAAGGCTTCATATTAGTCTAACGTCAACCATCAATTTCATTATGTTTCCTAGATAGGATCATTCAGGCAGGCAAACGTGAATTAATAAACTAAAACTGATCAGATGCACCTCACGTGACCACTAAAGACCCAATATAGTCAACATCCGTTCCAGGCGGTGGAGGTGCTTTATTGCTTATTGACCCGTTTTGCTGTTGCATTAACAAGACTTTCTTCAGTTCATCAAGAAAATGAAACACACATCTATAAATGATTTCACTGGCCAATAAAGAGTTCTACGCACACCGGTGCCTAATAAATCCAATACACCAAGCCAAGAATTGCTATAGTAACAAAAATCAGTACAGCAGGAATGAGAGATCATAAAGAGACACTCATCTCAAAGTTATTTGAACTCAGAACATTTAAAACCTTGTCAATTTGCCTCGTTGCTTCTTTAAACATCCCAATGAAAGTGAACACTGCATTGTTAACATACTTCATCCCATTTATCAACCCATCTAAAAAAAAAATAATTGTACACTATCATTCAAAAGTTTGGTGTCAGTAATTGTTTTTTTGTATCTTTTAAGTTCACCAAGGCTTCATTTTGCATTTGGAAATACAGTAAGAAAAGCAATATTGTAAAATAGTATTACAATTTAAAATATTTGGTAAAGTATTTGGTCTTGGTGGAATAGATGTGCTACGGTGCTGACTTGCTGCTACTGTTGGTTATTGCTGTTGTTGTAGATTATTGCTGCTGTTGCTGCAAAGCAAGTACAGGAACTTGCTGCTGCCAATACATACACCGATACGGTGCTGTGAGTATTTAAGACAATGCTATTGCACAAATAGATATATATATATATATATATATATATACACACCGTAGCAGATCTATACAGGTGGAGCTGGGGAGGTGGAGGGTTTCAGAGGAACCAGCCATTTAAATGTAAAGCAGCAAGCTTACTGGCTGGATATGCAACATGAACCAATCAGCTTGTGCCAAGTAGTTCAACACTGTAAGTATAATCAGTTCGTGTTTGTGACCCATCAGCCTGTGCCATCTAGAGTTGATAGAACTTGGCATTTTAATATATTTTTATGCCAAAGCTGTCACATTCAGTGTCTCATGATCCTTCAGAAATCATTAATATGCTGATTTGCTCCTCAAGAAACATTTTTTAATGCTGCTTAAGGTGAGACACTGCAGCTGAATAGGGTAAAAAAAAACAAAAAAAACAACTATAATACTTATCGCCTTACTTACCCAGTTAATTGATTACATTGATAACTGCAAACATTTTTTCTATTACAACTTTTCTGTTGTTAGGTTTAAATAAGGCATTATTTAATGAAATATGTGCTAATTTGCATAAATTTCTAATACAAAAATCTAAACACTGGATGAAGTCTGTTTCAAAACTCTTGTTTAATTTTTTGACATATTAGAGTTTAGGAATTTTGGGTATCTCATTTTTGTCACTCCATAATTCAGAAAATACTTAGAGAGAAAATATATTTTCAAATTTTGGGGGGGAATAAAATGTTGTACATAATAGGGCAAATTATAGACAGGAAAGAAAAAGTAAAGTTCGGTGTGTGTAAGTGCTACTGAAGTGGAAATTTATGGCTCAGTGTAGAAGAAAATACTAATTTTGAGAAAACCGCCTTTAAAAACATGTTTTGTAATTAAAATCTATTGACACAAATAGATTTAGACACTTAACAGTGTCTTTTGGATGGTTTTTTTTTTCCACTAGTCTGAAAAAACACTTCATGAATAACCAAAAAGCCCAAAAACTTAAACTTGACAGGTGCTTGAAAAATAAGTGTTTTTGCCTACAGTGTTTCCCCTTAATATTTTTGTGGAAACCACAATACATTTTTTTTTTCAGGATTCTTTGTTAGAAAAGTAGAAAATTCAAAAGGGCAGTACTTTACTGTCACTTTTTGATCAATTTAACACATCTTTGCTGACTAAAAGTATTAATTTCTTTTCAAAAACAAAACTTTTGAATAGTACCTCAAGTCTTATTTGGGTACACGTAGGTAGAACGTGTTACCTGTTCAGGTTTGAGTCCGGGCGGCACCCAGGCATACTCCTCCAGAGCACAGCCTGAGTCATCATCGGATGTAGAGTTCCTCTGGAAGTCGTACATCAGCTTGGTCACCGTCTTCTCCATCTCCAGAGGCATGGCGGTCACAACATGCTCCTCACGAGGGCACTTACAGTGGAGACAGATTTTCCTAAAACGGCAAAGAAAACAACTGTCAAATAAAACCATTTAAATAGCGCACCGTGGTACTCTCAGGAACAAGCATTAAAGAAATTGCTGAATAAAGACATTATTTTTGTTTTCTTTGCACTCAAAAAGTATTCTCGTAGCTTCATAAAGTTACGGTTGAACCAATGATGTCACGCAGACTATTTTATCATTGTCCTTACTACCTTTCTGGGCCTTGAATGCATCTACGCAGGGTCAGAAAGCTCTTGGATTTAACCAAAAATATCTTAATTTGTGTTCAGAAGATAAATGAAGAAGGTCTTACGGGTTTGGAACGACATGAGGGTGAGTAATTAATGACAGAATTTTTAACAGCAATATTTCTCAATAAAATGAGCTTTTACACATTAAAACATTTATTTCTCAACTCCCTCAAAGAGTAAACTCATTTAGCACAAAGAATGAGGTGCACACAATGAATTCGCTTCATGCTAATATCTCAAGTTACAATTAAACCTCTCCAGCAACTCTCCCACACAGCTTTTCTCTTTTTATTCTTCTACTTTGTCAATCAACATAGCCACATTTGGTTAGAACCAGGAGCGGCCCAAACATTCCAACAAAAACCCTCAACACATCCAATGACTCATGTCACGATGAAACACACACTCCACCAGTCAAACACACAGCGTCTGGTTAGCGTCCAGACAAGCAGACACAGGCGTCAAGCTCTGCCAAAACCACACTTTCAGAGCACGCCGGCCAGTTGGTCAGATTAACTAACCTCTTAGACCAAGGGAAGAGAAAACAAGCCGCCCACTTAGGGCCAATCCCATTAGCACCTCAGAGGCCCGACAGGCTGTATGGTGTCAAAGACGGACATCGGCCAGTAACACAATGATTGACTGACGTTTTCACATTGGCCAGATGGTTAACTTAAGGACATGTTGAATCTATAGCATCATCTACGTCAAAGAACTCTAGTTGCTATGGAAGCAAGACAGAAAAAAAAGAGAGACTGTTGGTTCAGTTTAAGCCATCAGCAGATCTGTGTCATCATGCTTCTATTGTCCTAAGGATATAAAGAGTGAGTCATGCTATTTCTTCTACAAGCTTGCAATTGACATGTCTAAAGAATCAAGTGCATTAACAAGCAGTTAAATCTAAGATTTCATTCAGATTAAAGTAATTATTTGTCTTTTCAAAATGTCATGTACTTTAGTCCGACAGAAATCACACCAATCCTGTTTTTGTTGTCTGACTAACAGACCTAGTAATGCAATTACAGCTCGGCCTATACATTGCACAATTACTTCGAAAGACAGTACTTATTGCTACAAATATTTAATTACTCATTTTATGTTTTTTAAAGAAGTCTCTTCTGCTCAACAAGCCTGCATTTATTTAATCCAAAGTGCAGCAAAAACAGTACAATTTTGAAATATTTTTACTATTTAAAATAACAGCTTTCTGTTTTAATATATTTTAAAAATGTAATTTATTCCTGTGATTTCAAAGCTGAATTTTTAGCATGATCACTCCAGTCACATGATCCTTCAGAAATCATTCTAATATTCTGATTTGCTGCTTAAATATATTTATTATGTTGAAAACAGCTGAGTAGTTTTTTTTTTACAGGTTTCTTTGAGTAACAGAAAGTTCAGAAGAACAGCATTTATCTGAAATAGAAATCTTTTGTAACATTATAAATGTCTTTATCACTTTTGATTAATATTATATACACACACATACATATTATTATTATTATATTTATTTTACTTTTTTTTTTTTTATAAGAAAAAAGAAGTCTTTTTTGCTCACCAAGGTTGTGCTTTTTAATATTTTTATGAAAATATTTTTTTTTCAGGATTCTTTCATGAATACAAATTTAAAAGCATAGCACTTATATCTAAAATAAATCTTTTGTAACATCATAACATCTTTCCTGTCACTTTTGATCAATTTAATGCGTCCTTGGTGAATATAAAACAATAAATTGAATCTTAGTGTACAACTCTTTTTACATTAAATTCATATGTTCTTATTAAAGTTTCCAGCAATGACTGTGTATTCTTTTGAGAATGTCATTTCATATTAGCTGAGTCTCTATGGTATTTAAATATCACCATAAAAAGAGTGCAAATGACTTCACTTTTGTTAAACATCCCATCTGGATTTTATTTACAAACATTTTTTCTATTAGGTCTCTTCGGGAAAGTTTCTCTACGATAGCCTGCAGAGAAGTCAAAACTTGCAGACAACAACCAACCTCAGGTGTCTCATTATAACTGGCACTTTAATAACATTAAAGTCACAACGAATGCCAGCGTAGATCCCAGAGACCTGATTCTTTCCAATAGTTGTCAATTTGGAAGCAGATTTCAAAAAGATCTGGCAGATGCCACCAGAGAGAAGTCAACTGTTTCACCGGAAGATCGAGTTACAAGCATGGATGAATGTTTACAATAAGATCAATAGCTTACATTTAGAAAAAGAACATTCAGAATAATAAATAACGTTCCAGAAGAAAACCACATTCCTTGGTGTCAATGAAGGGGTACTTACTAATAGGGGCTATAAGGGTACATAAGACTTAAAAAATGGTTGGGAAACAATGGCCTGGAACACAATAGTTCACTTATAAATATTTAAGATGAAGGAAACAAAAACAACCTATAAATGCACAAAGTGCTTTAAAACCTGCATGAACCTCAAGCAGTTTAAAAGCATCAAAATGAAAGACTCAGACCAGATAGGAGGTTCTGTAGGAGGCAACGGTGAGCAGACTTATATATAGGCCATGCAGCTGGTCTCTCTGCAGTTCTGACACCCTTGAGCAAGGACAATTCACCTGCATTACTTGAGGGTGGCAACTTCACAACATGCATTAATACTAAACACTCACAGGAACATAGAGGCCTTCACAAACAGTCCATCTGTGAATACCAACCACTGTTGAGAAACTTATCCACTAAAGGGCAGAAAACAAAAAGGAATCAAGCTGGCACTGGAGAAGTGTAGTCTTCTACCAGAACATTTTAACTGGTCATAATGCATGCATATTTGGAAAGGACGAATCCCATTTCTGGGATTACTATAAATGAGTTCCTTGGAGATGCTGGTCTGGTCCAGATAAATGAACTGGACAAAAATGAGGTCAGCGTAACTCCCTCTCAACCACACAGAAAGGTTTGAGTGAAACCACTTCCATATTTTGACATGCATCGCACATGACTGCAAATTCCAGGCTCGATACCACTCCACGCTCCATTGATAATGCTCTTCCAATCATCTAAATGTGATTTGAATTAAAAAGGGTGCTGGGTTGCAACTATGCATGCTGATTTCATTACAAGCGTCATGCTAAAACCAAGTCAATGTGATCTGCAAGCCTGCACTGAGAGCCTTTAGAAAGGATTTGTCCTACATAGCAAATATGGAAGACTGGGAATGTAATCTAGGGATGACACAGAAGGTTGTTATGCCCCTGAGGCATCCGAGCGGAACAGGGTAAATGTGATTTATGATCTGATCGGACAATTGCTTATTGTGGGTTAATCATTGCATTTTTAAATTGTTCAGACAACAACAGATGTGGACTTATTGTTAGCTCCAGGGAAACTTATCCCCTTAAAAACCAGGCCTGTGCCACCACCAGACTATCTCATCTAATTCTTTTTAACAATAGCCTATGGCTAGACACAGTGGCATTGTCATCTTTAATACAACTGTCATTTTAACAAAGTGAGAAACCAGGTCTGCTGTAGCCAGGGTTATGCTAAGACTAAAACCATTAAAAAAAACCCTTTATATAACTTGAAATAAAATAATATAAAAAGTAATAACTCAAAAGATAAATAAAACTTTAACAAACTAAAATGAGCACAAGTCAAAACATCACAGCATGCCAGTGATGGTAAAACAATGCTGAATGTAGCTTTTGCAAAATTCCAGACTCTGATGAGGCTCCCAGGCTTTTCCATGGCATCATTCCGGATGAATTAAACAAGCTTTTTAAAGGGCAACACACAGTGGAGAAGCTGGTCACAGCTGGGTGCTAGTGAAAACCAATTCACCATCTATTCTCACTTATCTTTTGTCTATATGCAACTGCGTATACTTTTCCCACATTAAACATTGCTCTTTTTAAAAAGTTGGCTTTTTGAATCTGTTGATTTCTTATCCAGTCATTGTTTTGTGGTACTGACTATGTTTATGCTCCAATAACACAGAATACAAGACAGCTGTATTTACAGGAAAACCTTACTACTACACATTTCTGAGCTTTTATGACTTTAAAAGCTCACACGGTGTACATACTGACACAAGTAATTGAAACAAGACAACGCTCGTGACTGATGACCTACTGGTATATGAACTTAGGTAAGTAAATCAATTATTCAAAGAAAAAGAAATCAGTTTAATGGAGCCTGCTTCAAATGGACGAGGGGTGCGGGAGGAAGCGATATTGATTTAATCGAAATAGTGCTGTAAAATACGATGGATCCAGCCCAGAGTAACATCCCACTGACAGCGAGCAAGCAAAGCATCAACAGTGATGGAACACCGGATTCATGAGGCATATCGGTTCCTCTGATGATAAAAACAGATATAGCTATTTTTACGTTATTAAGTAACTGACTCTTCACAAAAACCCGCCCTCCTTAGTTACTGTTGCTATGTCCGACAAAAAAAAAAAAACGGCACTCTCACACTACACATCATGTTCTCACAGTGAAAAGTACATCGTGGAACAAAGAGCAAACTGACAACACGCCAACAGATAAGACAGAGCAGGTTACTTCTGGTATGAAACAAGGATTTAGCTTTAAAATGTTGTATTGTGTCCTGACAGATCACTGTATGAACTGAACATCTTGTCTTATTTACCTAAATTATGTTATAAGCATCAGAACGTTTACTATTTATTTATTAAAATACATTGTTTATTTATTTATTACTTATTTCAACTGCGAAAAGACGTCGATACACAGTTTTTCCTGTCTGATCTGTTTGTTGGACAAAATGGATTATGACTGGTCAGATCGCCCGTCAATCAAGCTGTTTGCAAAGGGTCAATTGCGTTACGACGTTGTCCCTGACGGCTGAATTTATCTCACCGTTTCTTATTGTGTTGATTAAATCGTCAAACATTCAGAATGTAACCTTTTATTCATTGTTTAGTTTGTAACATTTCCAACGTTCGACAATTAAAGTAATTTACCTTTCACCGCGTCTGTAAAACAAACAATCTACTACAAAAGCTCTTAAGGTCTGTTCACAGCAAAACTGATGAGAAAGACAGCTAACGTTAGGTGTACGATAAATTTTGGTTAATTAAAATCGCGAACTGCGATTCTGCGAGTCTGTCGCTTTAAATACTATAGTGGATTCTGATTGGCTGTCAACGTTGTTATCGTTTTTCAGCAACGAAAACGTTCTAAAAGTGATTTCAATGACTTATCATTACAGCTGTGGCATTGTCTTTTTTTTTTTTTTTGGCAAAATTAAAAAGAATAAAACTTTGTACTTACAGTTCCTGCTGTGAACGCCTGAGCGTTCACAAGTAGGAAATGGACTGTTCTCGGTTCAAGTTAACTTGAGAACCATTTGGAACGATTCCACCCGATTCGTGAACTAATCATTAAATCCGGTTTCTTGACCAGGGTCAATCAATTCTCCGAAACGATCCGACTCACAAAAACGATCTGCAAACGCGAGTGTGTACGGGATGAGGAAAAACCCTTGTCCGAATTAAGCAGCAGCTGTCTGGGTTTTTCTTTCTCTCCTGGGTGTTATTTTCTACTTTGTCCCTTCATGTGTTAATCCAACAAAACAGCACCAAACAAAGCCTTAATCCGACTAACTGGAACAGGTCAACTAGCAATGATTAAGGATACAAGATAGTGTAAAGTTGTATACATTTCGGTCATCTTGTAAAGGTAAACGCCAGAAAGGACTGCTCTGTTTTAACAGACGCGTTGACACAGCCTAATGAAAACAAGTATCTGCGTTTGATTTATAAAACGAAGTTTACAGATCAACTTTCTCGGAAAACCTCGACCGCATCACGCAGCGGGCGAAGGGAAAAGTCATCACGCAGAATTGAAACCGCACACCCGATTAAAGTAACAGAACGCAACAAACGCTTACCTTTTACCATGCACGAAGCTGGGAGAGTTTGATGTCGTCCGTCGTGAATCGATCACTGTACGCGCTACACATCTCCAGTGCGAAAAGCGATCAGTTGGCGCACTTTCACTTCTCCACAAACAAGCGCTCGCTTCGATTCAATCCGCACGGCTTTGTCAAGCACTACCGACCAGCTTTAGTTCGTACAAAGGTATCTCCAGGAACGACATGCCTTCAGCTCTGATGCTTTTGATAAACCATCTACAATAACGCAAAAGCACGAAGCGTCCCCGCAGATCCAGCGCGATTCTCCGTGATAGTTCCACCGGCAGAAGCAGCATTCGGGGCTTAAAGCCATGAACAGCCTGCGCTTCTCGTCAATAACAGGCTATGAGAGCTCAGTGAACCGTGGCTTGGACTCGACTGGCTTGCTGTTCGCTCTGCCCACTCGAGCTTGTGAATGGTAATGAGCGTCCATGATGTCAGCAAGTCAACCTTTCTACATTAGTTTAATTAGCGACGTGAATAGCTGGTGTTGTTGGAATCATTTACATGCAAATCAGTCACTTTTCCTCCAACTGTAAAGACCCCGGGCAATACACGCATTTCTTGAAGCAAAAAGTAAGGAGAGGAGGGGAAAGAACAACGTTTATATGTAAATGATGTAGAACCATACCTTCAGAGGTTTTGTAATATTTATAAGATGCATTAGCTTTAGTATATTCAATAAAAACAGTCGTTATTATTTTTTTTAGATTTTATTTATTTTTTTGAAGTGTGCTTGGATTAGGGTTGTTGTACCTTCATGCATTACCCAATGACACATTTCACCTATTTCCCCTTAATCGAAATCTCCCAGTGAGTCAAAGACCATCAAAACCAACAGAGAGCATTCACAGACGATGCTTAACAGCATGAGCTACGCCTGGTTGGGTAAATCAATACCCCTATCAGAAGCCTTTCTTACAACACCAGGTCACAACAAAGAGAAAAACCGAAATTCGACAACAGCGGTTAAATTACTTAATAAAACGTCCATAAATCTATTAGAATGCAGCTGGCTTTTTAACTTCCAGGTGGCTGAAGTCGTCGGTGTGGATGTGCATCCGTCTGAAAGAAGGGTAGCTATCTCTTATTGGACTGTGATTCGCATTTCGACCTGAGCCAAACCCCTACACAGACACAGTTGTATCAATTACCCCCGTCCCAGTGCTTTAGGCTTTGGAGTAACACGCACTGACAGCCACTCTGTTCCCACAAGCCTATGCTGCTATAGAAATCCAGCAAACCCACTGCTCTCCAGATCATAAGGCTGATTGGCTGCTTTTGTGATGGCATTTATAGGTGTGTGTTAAATCATGGTATTTTGGCTGTCTGATGTCAAAACAACACAATACAGACTCAACTGCATGGATCCAAATAAGCACATTGCAGTTGACATCATGACAAAACCTTGAATCATGTGCTACTAAAATATTTCACCTTCAAACCAGTGTTACTTTAGTATTATTTATATATTATTATAGCTTTTATAAATATTTAGATTTTTTTTATATATATTTTCAGTTTTCATTTTAAGTTTAGTTTTTTTTTTTGTAATTTTTATTATTTACTAGGGTAAATTTATATTTTATTTCAGTTTTATTTCAATTAACCTGTTAACTGGTTAACATGAAGTTACCTATGGAAACCCATTTCTGCCACCGAATTTAAAAAAAAAAAAAAGTAATTGCATAATTTTCTTTCACAATCCTGATTTTTTTCCTGCAATTGCAATGTTTGCATCTCGCAATTCTGATACTTTCAACTGCGAGTTATAAAGTCTAGCAATTCTTAGAAATAAATTTGCAATTCTGAAAAAATAAGTCAGAATTGCGTGATATAAACTCACAATTGCGACTTATAAAGTCAGAATTGCGAAACAAACTTGGAAATCTAAGAAATAAAGTTGCAATTCTGACTTTATTTCTCAGAATTATTACTATATTTATTACTTTTGAGAGTTTAAGTCTCACAATTCTGACTTAGTAACTCGCAATTGCGTTATAAAGTCAGAACTGCAATATATAAACTCACAATTGTGACTTCTCAGAATTGATATATTAATATAAACTTGCTATTCTGACTTTATAATACGCAATTGCAAGTTAAGTCAAAGTTGTGAGATATGAACTCACAATTCTGAGAACATATCAGTGTTCTTCCCCCTTAAAATTGCACTTTATAACTCACAATTGAGAGTTTATATCTCACAATTCTGAGAAAAAAGTCAGAATTGCGTAAAAAAAGGCAAACTAGCATTTGCAAGAAAAGTCATTGCAAGTTTTTATTTTACAATTCTGACTTTATTTCTTGCAATTGTGTTTATATCATGCAATTCTGACTTTTTTACGCAATCGAGTTGTGAGAGACAAACTAGCATTTGCGAGAAAAATGTTATAATTGTGAGTTTTTATCTTACAATTCTGACATTTTTTTCCACGCAGTTCTGAATTGCGAGATACAAACCTGCATTTGTGAAAAAAAAGTCATAATTGCAAGTTTATATCAGAGAATACTGAGGAAAAAAGTCAGAATTATGAGATAAAAAGTTGCAATAACCTTTTTTTATTTTTTATCCAGCAAAAATAGGCTTCCGTAGTTACCTCACCATATACAGTAAAAAACTGTTTATCATTGTCTGTATAAGATTATATGTAATTTTACTGTAATATACATCTTTTTTTATTTTACCTTTTTTAAATTT